>NC_057814.1:332821272-333121272 GCF_018294505.1 Triticum aestivum
GGCGGGTGCGGGTCGAGGCGGGGCTCGGGGTGGCGAGGGAGGGGGCGGCCGCGGGGTATATAAGGAGGGGGGGCCTGCTTGGAGGAGGGGGCAAGGCGGCGGGGCTTCGGCGGAGTCCGAGCCGGACACGGGCGCGGCGGCGCTGGCGTGCTCGCGGAGGAGACGCGCGGCTGGGCCGGCTGCTCAACTGGGCCTTGGCCCGGTCGGGCGCGGCGCGTTTTTTTTTCTTAAACATTCCGCCGAAAAATTCATAGAAAAATAAATAAATAATCCAAAAAAGATAAAACAAATTTTTCCCGTCTAGTTAAAATAATTAGTACAGGGTGAACATTTTTTTTGATACAAAATGCAGTTTTGAAAAGTGCAATATTTTTAATGCAATTAAAATTGCAAATAAAATCCGAATAAAATCCAATATATGATTTTAATATTTTTCCTCCGATATTTCCATTGTTTTGGAGAAGTCATATTTTCTCATCTCATTTATTTTTAAATGAAATATTTTTCCGGAGAGAAAATAATTAGAACCAAAATCCTCGTTTTATTATTTGATGAAAATCAAATATGAAAAATCGAGAAAATCCCCAACTCTCTCCGAGGGTCCTTGAGTTGCTTAGGATTTATCGAGGATTTGTCAAATGCAATAAAAAATATGATATGCAATGATGATCTATGTATAACATTCCAAATTGAAAATTTGGGATGTTACAAACCTACCCCCCTTAAGATGAATCTCGCCCTCGAGATTCGGGTTGGCTAGAAAACAGGTGGGAGTGGTCCTTCCGTAGATCTTCCTCTCGCTCCCAGGTGGCTTCATCTTCCGTGTGGTGACTCCACTGGACTTTGCAAAACTTGATAACCTTACTGCGGGTAACTCGGCTGGCATACTCAAGAATCTTAACTGGTTTCTCCTCATAGGTCAAATCACTTTCCAGCTAAATCGCTTCCAGCGGCACGGTATCTCTCAGCGGTATCTCAGCCATCTCTGCGTGGCACTTCTTCAACTGGGAAACGTGAAATACATCATGAACTCCTGACAATCCTTCGGGTAATTCCAGCTTGTAGGCAACTTCTCCCATACGTTCCAAAACTCTTTATGGTTCGATAAAACGGGGCGCTAACTTTCCCTTAACTCCAAAGCGCTTCACTCCTCGGAGTGGTGATACTCGAAGATACACTCTGTCTCCGACTTCGTGGACTGTCTCCTTTCGTTTGGAATCCGCATAACTCTTCTGCCTGGACTGGGCTACCTTGAGCCTATCGCGAATCAACCTCACTTTCTGTTCAGACTCCTTAATCAAATCGGGTCCAAACAACTGACGGTCTCCAACTTCGTCCCATAACAACGGTGTTCAACACCTCCTTCCGTAAAAAGCTTCGAAACGGGCCATCTTCAAACTGGTTTAATAACTGTTGTTGTAAGAAAACTCTGCATATGGCAAATTGTCTTCCCAACTAGATCCATAATCTAGTGCACAAGCTCTCAACATGTCCTCCAAAATTTGATTGACTCTCTTGGTCTGTCCATCTGTCTGTGGGTGAAAGGTTGTACTAAATTCTAGCCTGGTTCCCAATGTTTCATGTAACTGCTTCCAAAACTTCGAGGTAAACTGGGTTCCTCTGTCTGATACAATGGTCCTCGGAACTCCATGCAAACATACGATCCTGGTCATGTATATCTTTGCCAACTTAGCACTGGTGTAAGTGGTCTTCACTGGAATGAAATGAGCCACTTTCGTCAAACGGTCGACTACAACCCATATTGAGTCATAGCCTGAACGAGTCCTTGGCAATCCCGTGATAAAATCCATGCCTATTTTATCCCACTTCCATTCGGGTATCGGCAATGGTTGTAGCAATCCTGCTGGCTTCTGATGCTCCGCCTTCAATCTCTGACATACATCACAAACTGCTACATACTCCGCAATATCCTTCTTCATTCCGGTCCACCAGAAAGTATTCTTCAGATCCAAATACATCTTGGTATTCCCTGGGTGAATCGAGTACGGTGAATCATGGGCTTCTTGCAAAATCAACTTCCTGATCTCCGGATCATTTGGCACATAAACGCGGTCCTCAAACCATAAGGTATCGTGCTCATCCTCACGAAATCCCTTGGCTTTTCCTTTGCTCATCTTCTCCTTTATCTCGTCAATCTCCTTGTCTGTCTTCTGAGCTTCTCTGATCCTTTCCATCAAGGTAGACTGAATCTCCAGTGTCGCTAAATAGCCTCTTGGGACTATCTCCAAACATAGCTCGCGAAGGTCCTCGGCTAACTCCTGAGGTAACTCTCCTGTCATGAGGGTGTTGACATGACGCTTGCGGCTCAACGCGTTTGCTACTACGTTAGCCTTTCCTGGGTGATAATGCAATCTCATATCATAATCCTTAATAAGCTCCAACCATCTCCTCTGTCTGAGATTTAACTCCTTCTGTGTGAAAATATACTTCAAACTCTTGTGATCCGTGTACACCTCACAATGGTTTTCGATGAGAAAATGTCTCCATGTCTTCAACGCATGCACCACGGCTGCTAACTCCAAATCATGCGTAGCATAATTCTTCTCATGGGGTTTAAGTTGTCGTGAAGCATATGACACAACACTTCCTTCCTGCATAAGCACTGCTCCAAGTCCTCGACGAGAAGCGTCACAATAAACTTCATAATCCTTGCGTTGATATGGCAGAATCAACACTGGTGATGTAACCAATCGTTTCTTCAACTCTTGGAAACTAGCTTCACAATCCTCAGTCCAATTGAATTTGGTGTCCTTCTTCAATAGCTTAGTCATGGGCTTAGCGATCTTCGAGAAATTCTCGATGAACCTCCGGTAGTATCCGGCATGTCCAAGAAAACTCCGGATCTCTCCAACTGACGTGGGTGATTCCCAACTTGTCACTGTGTCAACTTTGGCAGGGTCTACTGCTATTCCTTCTCCAGAAATAACATGTCCGAGGAATCCAACTTCCTTCGGCCAAAATTCACATTTGCTGAACTTGGCATATAACTGGTGTTCTCTGAGCTTCTCAAGTACCAATCGCAAATGCTCCTCATGCTCTTCCTCATTCTTGGAGAAGACTAAAATATCGTCAATGAACACCATGACGTACTTATCCAAAAACTCCATAAACACTTTGTTCATCAGGTTCATGAAATAGGCAGGTGCGTTAGTCAGACCAAATGACATAACGGTATACTCAGACAGTCCATATCTGCTGGTAAAAGCCGTCTTAGGTCTATCCTGCTCTCGAATCTTTAACTGATGGTATCCTGATCGTAGATCGATCTTGGAAAATACTTTAGCTCCTTGTAGGCGGTCAAACAAATCATTGATCATCGGCAGTGGGTACTTGTTTTTTGATGGTCACTTCATTCAATCCACGGTAATCAACAACCATCCTCAACGATCCATCTTTCTTCTCCACTAGAAGTACTGGTGATCCCCAAGGTGACGAACTTGGGCGAATATAGCATTTATCCAATAACTCCTTAATCTGCTTCTTAATTTCCTCCAAATCTTTTGCGGGCATCCTGTACGGTCTCTTAGATATTGGCCCTGTGCCTGGCAAAAGTTCAATCAAGAACTCAATGTCTCTATCTGGTGGCATGCCTGGCAACTCTTCTGGAAATACATCCGGGTAATCCTTCACCACTGGTACTTCCTCCTGTACAACTCCTGATAAGGAATTCACTTGAGTCCTCTTCGACATATGCCGGGATACATACTTGATCCTTTTTCCTTCTGGGGTGGTAAGCAAAATCGACTTACTGGCGCAATCGATGTTTCCTCCATACATCGATAGCCAATCCATTCCCAAAATCACATCCAAACCTTGCGACTCCAAAATTATTAGGTCTGAGGGGAAAACATGCCTGCCAATGGCCAATGGCATCTGAAAACATCCTTGGCTTGCCATATACTCTGCTCTTGGCGAGGTTACTAGCATAGGTGTTCTGAGAACTTTGGTGGGCAACTTAAACTTATCCATAAATCCCCTTGATATGTATGAATGCGATGCACCAGTATCGAAAAGAACGATTGCAGTAAATGACTTAACCAAAAACATACCTATTACTGCATCAGGCTGTGCTTCAACCTCCTCCACGCTCACGTGGTTCACATGTCCTTTATTGAAAGGGTTCGGCTTCTTCCCAGAGCTTCCATTGCCATTACCATTCTGGGCTTCAGGACAATCAGTTGCATAGTGTCCAGTCTTCTGGCACTTGAAACAGGTAACGTGACTCAGATCCCTCTTGGCTGGGGTAGATGGGTTATTACGATTCTGTCCGTTGGTTCCTCCATTCCCATTACCATTCTTGGAGCCATTATGGTTGTGCGAACTACCTCCTCCATGGGTATGCTGAAACTGTCCTCCCGGTTTCGGGGCAAATCGTGGCTTCTGCTGGGCTCCAGAATTATACTTCCCTTGTCCATACTTCCTCTTACGGTTTTCAATCTGCTGCTGCTTTCCTTCAATCATAAGTGCTCTATCTACCAACTCCTGGTAGTTGTTGAAGGTTGCTACCATCAACTGCATACTCAGTTCATCATTCAGTCCTTCCAAAAATTTCTCCTGCTTGGCTGCATCTGTAGCAACGTCATCTGGTGCATAACGTGCTAACTTGCTGAAATCCTCCACATACTGGCCTACGGTGCGTCCTCCTTGGCGTAGGTTGCGAAACTCACGCTTCTTCATAGCCATAGCTCCTGCTGAAACATGAGCTGTACGGAAAGCTTGCTGAAACTGGTCCCATGTGACAGTGTCAATAGGGTGTGTGGCGGTATAATTCTCCCACCATGATGCTGCGGGTCCATCAAGCTGATGTGCGGCAAAACACACTCTTTTTGCATCTATGCATCCTGCAGTGGTCAACTCCCTTCCAACTTTGCGGAGCCAATCATCTGCAACAATCGGCTCGGTGCTACTGGAAAACACCGGCGGGTTTAGCCTCAAGAAACGGGCTAAGTGATCAACAGGTGGTGGTGGTGGGTTGTTGTTGTTGTTGCGTTGGTTCTGCACTAACACTTGCATCAGGGCATTCTGTTGCTGAATCAACTGGGTGATCTCCGGTGGGAAAACAAATCCGGTGTCGCATCTCGGAGGCATCTGATGGGTTAGAAAAGATGAGAGTTAAGAATAGAATGAGGTCTAGAGGGAAAACACTACCCATATGCTCATGAGACAAATACAATCAATATCACTCAATCAATTCAAACAAGGCATAACATCGATCTAACTAGCGTTACAAAGTGCTTGAACTATACTATTAAATGGGGGAAAACTACTACTGATATGGTGGTCTACTAGAAATTCTGATCAGTTGAAGACTCCATGATGTCTGCTCCAGCTTCATCAACAAAGTCATCTTCACTTGGTTCCGAGTCGGTGTCGTTGATGATGATGTAGTTATCCGGGCAAGTGCATTCATCATCTGCTGCTTTTGGCACTGGATTTCCCATGAATACTCCAATATTCTTCTCTAGGTCGTCATTCTTCCCTACTAATGCGACGATTTCCTCCAAATAATCCTCGCGTGTAGCCTTGAGTTCTTCCTCCAGCTCCTTGATCTTCGTCAATGCCTTCTTCAGTTCTTCCTTGTCTGAGCACATCTGGTTCTCCTGGCGACGAATATGTTGGTTTTGCTCCTGGATGAAAGCTGCAATTGATCCATCCTTCTTGGTTCTGATCATCTCCCATTGCGCGTCTCGGCGTCCACAAATCTGATAAATAGTATCCTTAAGCTCCCTGTGGTAGACTTCTCCAATGCGTCCCATAGCGATGTGGGCAGCCATGCTCTTCCCTAAACTCCAGGTTGGTGCTTCGAAAACCAATCTTATGGGTTCAGTAACTGGCACAAACGTCCTTCCTGGAATGTGAACTTGAATCTTCCAGCTCTCCTCTTCGGGTAATGTGGCGTTGTAGGTTCTGGTGATGCTTGGTATTCCTATGTTCAAGTACTTAGTGACTTCCTTCAAGTGTCGTCCAAAAGGCGTGTCCTCATCTGGTTGCATGAACTTTCTCCTTGCATCCGCCATTCCTAAAAGAGTAGAAGGTGGAGAGGGGTCAAAAATGAGAAGAGAGAAGTGTTCTAGGGCTTAAGCTTAGTGGTCGTGTCCTATAGTCAGCGTGTGCTCTGATACCACCTTTGTAGCGACCAGACCTCAAATAGTCTGTGCTGCTGTGCACCAGTGTCATCCCTGGATCAGTAATGCTGACACACACAGTACAAACGGAGGATTTATAACAGAGTAGCAATCACACACTTATTACATCGAATATCTCCAAAGAGAAATAAGTATGAAAATATGGCTTAAGGCCATCTAAATACGATAACAGCGGAAGACTTGGAAGATAAGTGAGTCCATCAACTCCAACGGCATCACTGAGTATAAGACCATGACCTAAAGCACCTTACTCGTCGTCTGAAAAGTCTGCAACATGAAATGTTGCAGCCCGAAAACGGGTCAGCACATAGAATATGCTGGCAAAATAACACATAGAGAGTAATGAACATAATAATGCTATACTACATGCATATATGGCTGGTGGAAAGCTCTATGGTTAAAGTTTTGCGAAAAGCCAATTTTTCCCTACTGCAAAGGAATAAATTTTATTTAACTATCATGGTGGTTGTGAAACATTGAGATGGTTGACAACATCTCAATCCCAATTAAATGTCATCATTAACCCAACAAAATTAATTAAAAGTAACATGGTGATGAGATTCACACGATAATCCAGGTACTAGATACTCAAGTTGTCCATAACCGTGGACACGGCTAACCATGATTAGTTTGTACACTCTGCAGAGGTTTGCACACTTTTCCCCACAAGACTCGATCGCCTCCGCTTGATTCTCGCACTACATGATGTTTGAGAAACGGATGACCGAGACACAGTCTTTCAGAAACAATCACTCTTTACTCTGGATGGACAGTTACACCTACTTTCCCCTACATCTGCTAGCCCACCTCTTCAAGAGATCATGTAACCTACTCAACTATGCTAGAGCCCATAATAGCTTGTGGCTGCACACGGAAGTTTCTAGCATGAATAATCTTATGATCCCTTTGAGCCTGGGTGGCGGTCCTTATACAAACAGACAACACTGGGTTCTCCAGGTGCCTCAATCCACCCAGATGTGAGTTTAAGTTGCCACATTAAGTAAACCATTATTAACAATCTCACATCTGTCATGAATTTCACTCAAACCCAATCCACGTCTACGAGCATAGCATGGCAATATAATAGCAACGTAGAAGTAACTCCCAGGGGTTTGATAAAAAAACAGGTAATAGGTACTACCTCAACTACTTCCCAATACCCACAATTTAATTAGATCATAACCATGCAATGTTTGAGGATTGATCTAATGCAATAAAAACTGGGTATGGAAAGGTATGATCAAAGTGTTACTTGCCTTGCTGATGATCCGCGAAACCTAGCGATTCGAAGTAACAAGCGGCACACTCCGGGTACTCTATCGCAAACAAACAAGCAAACAATAAGTACTCATCTAATGCACAGGTAAAACTCGAATGAAAGATCCAACCAGAAAGTTCAACTTAAGAACTCCGGTTTGCAAAAAGAATCAACTCGAACGAAGCAACGAAAGTCAAACAGCGAAAGAAACAAGCTTCGTTTACTAATCTGGATCTAGGTCAAATTTTACAGTAGCAAAAACTTGTTTGAGTAGGCTAAACGGAAAGAGAATTTCGAGACGAAACTCTAGGCGCTTGAATCGCCTGATTCCGATAAACGAGGGAAAAGTTAAACGAAAACGAAGATCCGATCAGAAATCGAGATCTGAAATAATCGGGAAAAATCCGACGAAAAGAAAACTGACGAACGGTTAAAGAACAGACGTCTGTTAACAGAGAAAATCCGACAAACACGTTCGTTAAAACGAACGGATCGGTGAACGTTCACTAAATAATAAAACCGAAGAAATAAACCGATCTAGAGTTTAAAAAAACGAACGTTTTTTTAAATAAACCGGCAAACGACGGCGAGGTGGTACCTCGTCGGGACAGGGCTCCTGCGGGGCTCGGCTGGGCTCCGGCGAGGGGTGGCGAGGGCGGCGGGGTGCGGCGGGTCTTGGGGCGGCGAGGGGCGGCGAACGGCGGCGGGGTTCGGCGAGCGGGGCTGCGGCTCCTCGAGCTCCGGCGGCGGCGGCGGGTGCGGGTCAAGGCGGGGCTCGGGGTGGCGAGGGAGGGGGCGGCGGCGGGGTATATAAGGAGAGGGGCCTGCTTGGAGGAGGGGGCAAGGCGGCGGGGCTCCGGCGGAGTCCGAGCCGGACATGGGCGCGGCGGCGCTGGCGTGCTCGCGGAGGAGACGCGCGGCTGGGCCGGCTGCTCGGCTGGGCCTCGGCCCGGTCGGGCGCGACGCGTTTTTTTAAAACATTCCGCCGAAAAATTCATAGAAAAATAAATAAAAAATCCAAAAAAGATAAATCAAATTTTTCCCGTCTAGTTAAAATAATTAGAACAGGGTGAACATTTTTTTGATACAAAATGCAGTTTTGAAAACGTGCAATATTTTTAATGCAATTAAAATTGCAAATAAAATCCGAATAAAATCCAATATATGATTTTAATATTTTTCCTCCGATATTTCCATTGTTTTGGAGAAGTCATATTTTCTCCTCTCATTTATTTTTAAATGAAATATTTTTCCGCAGAGAAAATAATTAAAACCAAAATCCTTGTTTTATTATTTGATGAAAATCAAATATGAAAAATCGAGAAAATCCCCAACTCTCTCCGAGGGTCCTTGAGTTGCTTAGGATTTATCGAGGATTTGTCAAATGCAATAAAAAAATATGATATGCAATGATGATATATGTATAACATTCCAAATTGAAAATTTGGGATGTTACAAAATTCGTCCTAAGCGTTGAGATATGGACGAAACAATGTGACGCTGCAGCAGAAACCGAGTCAAACAACAAGTCCAAAGGTGTTGCATCACCTCCACTTGGGCCCATGAGCTTTGTACGACCTAGGGTTTGTTTTCGGCTGCCTTGGGACGTCCTCCCACCTCCTTGGCCACCACCCCTCGGTCCTATATAAGTAGATCCATCTAGTAGCTTTTTCCTTGGGATTTGTTTAGTTAAAAGTTAGCCATTGCAACTTCGTGTACTTCATTCGTATCCAACGACCAGACCAAGACCGCTTACGGATCCCCACCATTATCAATACTTCATATATATTCACAATATTTAGATTGCTTTATCATATTTTTGCTCGTTCTTCGATTGTTTGCAGGAATAGGCCTTCGTGATCAGGCTGACCGTGCTTCCAGCATCGTCAGTAACCTCAGGAGATTGGTTTAGCGATTGCTAAGGCGCAACTTCGTGCACGTTTGTAGTCGGATCGTCAAAGTCGTGTCCGCCAAATCGATAATTATCATCTCATCGAAAAATCGAGACACCCTCGCCTCTATCAAGTGGTATCAGTTTTCAGGTTGCTCGGTGAGAATTTCCAATTATCCCTAGATTAGATTTATTTTCTTACCTATTGTCCAGGAAAAAGCCACAAATTTTTTTTAGATCTATTCATCCTTTGTCCTAGCGAGTCTGAGCCTTTGCAATTTTCTTCTCATTGTTTGCATTATTGAATTATCGGTTGTCGAGTTGCTGGTCTTAGTGTCTAGTTCGTTTAGAGTTTTGAGTTCTGTTCACATAAGTCACGTCGCCGCTGCATCGTTATCCCTTCCGCTGTCCACCACCCATCCATCAATTTCCACCACGTGCTACCCATCGTTCATTGTCATAATCATAGTTCAGATCGTTCACATCTTTGCTTCATCCAATCAGCATCTTATCTAGTTTGTTTTGGAAAGAGGGAGAGAGAAAAAAAGAGACAGAGAAAAAAAAGAGAAAAAAGAAAAAAAATCAGAAAAAAAAGAAAAAAGTTTGAGGAACAAAAGAGAGAAAAAAACAAAATTCGGATATATCTAGACTCAATCTCGTAGTTGAATTCGGATTGGAATCTGTTTTGTACACTGTTCGGTAAAACAGACATAACTTCCTCACACGAAGTCAGTTTTAGCTCCACGAGTACTCAAATGAAAGCTAGCGACGAGCCGCATCTAAATAGTTGCAGAGGCTAATTCACTATTTGGCACCTCAAAATCGGCTCCTAATAGGTTTTTTTGCCCCCCGAAGTTCGCGACACAGCTTATTCCAGTTTTTCAAGCCAGTTTTAGAATTTTTTGACTCCACATATCAACTCGGAATTGAGTGATTCTTTTTGCGTTTGAAAGCTGGAGTCAGTGCCATTCTTGAGAAAAGTTATCAGAAAATTGGCTCAAACTTTTCAAAATAGAAGTTGGAGAGAGAGTTGTTGTATATCCTGCTTGGAAGTTGTTTTTCATCATTATCTTTACTGCCATTGTGATCTTCACTTATATCTTGCTGTCCAGATCTACTTAGTATCCTTCATTGATTCTAGTTGTGCTACGCCGTGACCTCATTAGTGTTCTAGGCTCGCGTCTCTAGTCCGGTCTAGCCTAGGACCAGCACAGTATCGTTATTGAGCGTTTATTCAACATTGCATCTGTGAATTGATTATTGCTAATCTTTTGCTATAATATATAGCCAACCCAGCTCCACATATTTCTACACCGTGTATACGTACGTTCCCCTTGCAATCGCTTTACACAATCTTCGGAGTTATTTGACACCGCTGGTTGCCTGTCACCACCTGCCCCATGGTAAGAACTTGTAAGATATTGATATTTGCTTTACTGTGAGCACTTTACAACCACATCCTAGTAGTTCATAGGAACATTATTCTCGAATTTCGTTTCTTGTTTCTACTAATCATGACAGGTTCCGGAGATAGAAGTTCTTGGACGACGGACACATCTTCACCATCACGAGAGTTGGGACAACACACATAAGCACATGGCCAGGTTATCTCTTTATCGTCATTTGAGGGTAGATTTAATCCTTCTATTTATCTAGCTTGGGAGCTTGAAGTAGAACAAGTTTTTAGTCACCATGACTTTTTTGAACTTGAGTGAGTACGAGCTGCCACTAGAGCATTTACTGGTTTTGCTTCTGTTTGGTGGAGTGTGCATTGTAAGAAAAACATTGATAACCAACCCACAACTTGGAAAGATTTGAAAGATGTAATGAGACAACAATTTTTCCCTCCTTACTATCGTCACAAATTGCTTCGCACATTTGAACAATTTAAACAAGGAAACAACACTGTTCATGCTTACTACCAAGAGTTCAAATCTTATATGCATCATTGTGACATAGAAGAATCCGAGGATGATACAATGAATAGATTTTTTGGTGGTTTGAACCATGATATTCAGGCACGATTTCAGTATATTCCTCGTTGCATTACTGGTATGTATGTTCGTGCTTGTACCTTTGAGAGACAGTTACAGGAGGATGCATTGGGTGACTACAACAACTACTATTCTAGTTCATGCTCACCACCACCGCTTGGTTCCTCCATGGTTGCACCTACTAGAGCAGCCACACCTCAGATTGTGAGTGCGACATCATCTCAAGAGTATGGTACATTGCCATCATCCGTACCTACATCAGCTACATCTTTGCGACAAGGTAACTGTAAAGGTATTTATGATATAACTTCAGATGAGAATGATGCATGCCTAGTTAACTTGAATACATCATGTGTTGAGTTACCTGTTTATTTGAGTGCATCACCTATTTTAGAGAATCATGTTACTGTCATGGATGTGTCATGTGATCAAACAACTGAAATAGCAACAATTTTGAGTGCACCCAATGAATTAACTGTTGATGCAAAAGAACCAATGTTTAATCATTTTAATATGACCTCTAATCTGGGTGATGATTCCGTGTCAAATGACTTATTGCATGTTTTCTTATTTAAGCATGTTGTAGCATGTAAATTTGATGCAAGTAAGGTTTATTCACCAATGTCGGGATGGTTTAATGATGAATATTGTCAATCTTTTCATATGAATAAGAGCTTCACTTATATGTGCAAACTGAGTTGCAATACTTTCATGCCTTCTACTTCTTGTGATAATATTTTGGCTTTATGTTTTATTAACTATGAAAGTTACTCATGTATACATGTGTCATATGTGCAAAATCCACGGGAAGTAAAAATGGATGACATATACATATACAACATGTACACCTTGTCTCTTTTGTTAGCCACATTTCAGATTAAGCAACGCCGAGGACGGCTTTATTTTCAAGAAGGGGAGGATGATGAGGACATGGCTACCTTGAATACGACAAAAAATATTGCATACATGCATATTTGTCAGGTGATTTCTAGTGCAAACTATTCAATAATCTATTTATGTTATCCAGAACAAAAATACTTCACACACTTTTGTGTTTTGTCTAATTGCAGGTGTATGGGACATTTGTACAATCCACATATGAAGATAGGGGAAAAGGAGAAGTTTAGGTTCTGTTCAAAAAGTCCTTTCACATCATTTTTGGGCCAAGAGAAGATAGAGTCCAAGTCTCTCACGTTCTGGATTCAGATTCGGACTGCACAGACATACCTGACTCAAAACGCCAACAACTTTTTCATACGGACTCCGAATTGGGTGATTCTTTTTTTTTTGGAAAGTAGATTTCATCCTCTTTCCAACCCACTTGGATTAACCTTTAAATTCGTCCTAAGCGTTGAGATATGGACGAAACAATCTAACGCTGCAGCAGAATCCGAGTCAAACAACAAGTCCAAAGGTGTTGCATCACCTCCACTTGGGCCCATGAGCTTTGTACGACCTAGGGTTTGTTTTAGGCTGCCTTGGGACGTCCTCCCACCTCCTTGGCCGCCACCCCTTGGTCCTATATAAGTAGATCCATCTAGTAGCTTTTTCCTTGGGATTTGTTTAGTTAAAAGTTAGCCATTGCAACTTCGTGTACTTCGTTCGTGTCCAACGACCAGACCAAGACCTCTTACGGATCCCCACCATTATCAATACTTCATATATATTCACAATATTTAGATTGCTTTATCATATTCTTGCTCGTTCTTCGATTGTTTGCAGGAATAGGCCTTCGTGGTCAGGCTGACCGTGCTTCCAGCATCGTCAGTAACCTCAGGAGATTGGTTTAGCGATTGCTAAGGTGTAACGTCGTGCACGTTTGTAGTCGGATCGTTAAAGTCGTCTCCACCAAATCGATAATTATCATCTCATCGAAAAATCGGGACACCCTCGCCTCTATCAAGTGGTATCAGTTTTCAGGTTGATCGGTGAGAATTTCCAGTTATCCCTAGATTAGATTTATTTTCTTACCTATTGTCCAGGAAAAAGCCACAAATTTTTTTTAGATCTATTCATCCTTTGTCCTAGCGAGTCTGAGCCTTTGCAATTTTCTTTTCATTGTTTGTATTATTGAATTATCGGTTGTCGAGTTGCTGGTCTTAGTGTCTAGTTCGTTTAGAGTTTCGAGTTCTGTTCACATAAGTCACGTCGCCGCTGCATCGTTATCCCTTCCGCTGTCCACCACTCATCCATCAATTTCCACCACGTGCTACCCATCGTTCATTGTCATAATCATAGTTCAGATCGTTCACATCTTTGCTTCATCCAATCTGCATCTTATCTAGTTTCTTTTGGAAAGAGGGAGAGAGAAAAAAAAGAGACAGAGAAAAAAAAGAGAAAAAAGTAAAAAAATCAGAAAAAGAAAAATGAAAAAGTATGAGGAACGAAAGAGAGAAAAAACAAAATTCGGATATATCTAGACTCAATCTCGTAGTTGAATTCGGATTGGAATCTGTTTTGTACACTGTTCAGTAAAACAGACATAACTTCCTCACACGAAGTCAGTTTTGGCTCCACGAGTACTCAAATGAAAGCTAGCGACGAGCCGCATCTAAATAGTTGCAGAGGCTAGTTCACTATTTGGCACCTCAGAATCGGCTTCTAAATAAGTTTTTTTGCCCTCCGAAGTTCGCAACACAGCTTATTCCAGTTTTTAAAGCTAGTTTTAGAGTTTTTTGACTCCACATATCAACTCGGAATTGAGTGATTCTTTTTGCGTTTAAAAGCTTGAGTCAGTGCCATTCTTGAGAAAAGTTATCGGAAAATTAGCTCAAACTTTTCAAAATGAAAGTTGGAGAGAGAGTTGTTGTATATCCTGCTTGGAAGTTGTTTTTCATCATTATCTTTACTGCCGTTGTGTTCTTCACTTATATCTTGCTGTCCAGAGCTACTTAGTATCCTTCATTGATACTAGTTGTGCTACGCCGTGACCTCATTAGTGTTCTAGGCTCGCGTCTCTAGTCCGGTCTAGCCTAGGACCAACACAGTACCGTCGTTTAGCGTTTATTCAACATTGCATCTCTGAATTGATTATTGCTAATCTTTTGCTACAATATATAGCCAACCCAGCTCCACATATTTCTACACCGTGTATACGTACGTTCCCCTGGCAATCGATTTACACAATATTCGGAGTTATTTGACACCGCTGGTTGCCTGTCACCACCTGCCCCATGGTAAGAACTTGTAAGATATTGATATTTGCTTTACTGTGAGCACTTTACAACCACATCCTAGTAGTTCATAGGAACATTATTCTCGAATTTCGTTTCTTGTTTCTACTAATCATGACAGGTTCCGGAGATAGAAGTTCTTGGACGACGGACACATCTTCACCATCACGAGAGTTGGGACAACACACACAAGCACATGGCCAGGTTATCTCTTTACCGTCATTTGAGGGTAGATTTAATCCTGCTATTTATCTAGCTTGGGAGCTTGAAGTAGAACAAGTTTTTAGTCACCATGACTTTTCTGAACTTGAGCGAGTACGAGCTGCCACTAGAGCATTTACTGGTTTTGCTTCTGTTTGGTGGAGTGTGCATTGTAAGAAAAACATTGATAACCAACCCACAACTTGGAAAGATTTGAAAGATGTAACGAGACAACAATTTTTCCCTCCTTACTATCGTCGCGAATTGCTTCGCAAATTTGAACAATTTAAACAAGGCAACAACACTGTTCATGCTTACTACCAAGAGTTCAAATCTTATATGCATCATTGTGACATAGAAGAATCTGAGGATGATACAATGAATAGATTTTTTGGTGGTTTGAACCATGATATTCAGGCACTATTTCAGTATATTCCTCGTTGCATTACTGGTATGTATGTTCGTGCTTGTACCTTTGAGAGACCGTTACAGGAGGATCCATTGGGTGACTACAACAACTACTATTCTAGTTCATGCTCACCACCACCGCTTGGTTCCTCCATGGTTGCACCTACTAGAGCAGCCACACCTCAGATTGTGAGTGCGACATCATCTCAAGAGTATGGTACATTGCCATCATCCATACCTACATCAGCTACATCTTTGCGACAAGGTAACTGTAAAGGTATTTATGATATAACTTCACATGAGAATGATGCATGCCTAGTTAACTTGAATACATCATGTGTTGAGTTACCTGTTTATTTGAGCGCATCACCTATTTTAGAGAATCATGTTACTGTCATGGATGTGTCATGTGATCAAACAACTGAAATAGCAACAATTTTGAGTGCACCCAATGAATTAACTGTTGATGCAAAAGAACCAATGTTTAATCATTTTAATATGACCTCTAATCTGGGTGATGATTCTGTGTCAAATGACTTATTGCATGTTTGCTTATTTAAGCATGTTGTAGCATGTAAATTTGATGCAAGTAAGGTTTATTCACCAATGTCGGGATGGTTTAATGATGAATATTGTCAATCTTTTCATATGAATAAGAGCTTCACATATATGTGCAAACTGAGTTGCAATACTTTCATGCCTTCTACTTCTTGTGATAATATTTTGGCTTTATGTTTTATTAACTATGAAAGTTACTCATGTATACATGTGTCATATGTGCAAAATCCACGGGAAGTAAAAATGGATGACATATACATATACAACATGTACACCTTGTCTCTTTTGTTAGCCACATTTCGGATTAAGCAACGCCGAGGACGACTTTATTTTCAAGAAGGGGAGGATGATGAGGACATGGCTACCTTGAATACGACCAAAAATATTGCATACATGCTTATTTGTCAGGTGATTTGTAGTGCAAACTATTCAATAATCTATTTATGTTATCCAGAACAAAAATACTTCACACACTTTTGTGTTTTGTCTAATTGCAGGTGTATGGGACATTTGTACAATCCACATATGAAGATAGGGGAAAAGGAGAAGTTTAAGTTCTGTTCAAAAAGTCCTTTCACGTCATTTTTGGGCCAAGAGAAGATAGAGTCCAAGTCTCTCACGTTCTGGATTCAGATTCGGACTGCACAGACATACCTGACTCAAAACGCCAACAACTTTTTCATACGGACTCCGAATTGGGTGATTCTTTTTTTGTTGGAAAGTATATTTCGTCCTCTTTCCAACCCAATTGGATTAATCTTTAAATTCGTCCTGAGCATTGAGATATGGACGAAACAATCTAACGCTGCAGCAGAATCCGAGTCAAACAACAAGTCCAAAGGTGTTGCATCACCTCCACTTGGGCCCATGAGCCTTGTACGACCTAGGGTTTGTTTTAGGCTGCCTTGGGACGTCCTCCCACCTCCTTGGCCGCCACCCCTTGGTCCTATATAAGTAGATCCATCTAGTAGCTTTTTCCTTGGGACTTGTTTAGTTAAAAGTTAGCCATTGCAACTTCGTGTACTTCATTTGTGTCCAACGACCAGACCAAGACCGCTTACGGATCCCCACCATTATCAATACTTCATATACATTCATAATATTCAGATTGCTTTATCATATTCTTGCTCGTTCTTCGATTGCTTGCAGGAATAGGCCTTCGTGGTCAGGCTGACCGTGCTTCCAGCATCGTCAGTAACCTCAGTAGATTGGTTTGGCGATTGCTAAGGCGCAACGTCATGCACGTTTGTAGTCGGATCGTCAAAGTCGTCTCCACCAAATCGATAATTATCATCTCATCGAAAGATCGGGACACCCTCTCCTCTATCATTCGGTCTCCAGGAGGACTGCGCCAGGCCTGGTGACTCGTATTACCCGATAAGGGCCTTCCCATTTCGGCATCAACTTGTTGGAATTCTTGGCCGACTGAATGTGCCGAAGAACAAGGTCGCCTTCCTCAAAGCTTCGGGCATGAACCTTGCGGCTATGGTAGCGGCGCAAGGCTTGCTGGAAGCGCGCTGCTCGCACAGCCGCCCGAAGACGATCTTCCTCGAGGAACGTTGCGTCATCTTGCCGCAATTGCTCTTGCTAAAGCTCATCATAAGCGAGCACTCGGGGTGACCCGTATGTGAGTTCTGTGGGGAGAACTGCTTCTGCCCCGTAAACGAGGGAGAAGGGTGTTTGGCCGGTGGCTCGATTTGGTGTTGTTTTGATTGACCAAAGAACCGCCGGCAATTCATCAATCCAGCATCTTCCGCACTTGTGTAGCCTGTCAAAAGTCTTTGTCCGGAGGCCTCGCAGTACTTCCGCATTTGCCCTCTGTGCCTGGTCGTTGCTCCGTGGATGTGCAACAGAAGCAAAATAGACCTTGCTGCCGAGGTCTTGAATGTATTGCATGAAGGTGCGGCTTGTGAACCGCGTGCCGTTGTCGGTGATGACTCTGTTTGGCACACCAAAACGGCAGACTAGCCCCTTGAAGAATTTGACGGCTGATTGTCCTGTCACCTTTCTCACTGCTTACACCTCCGGCCACTTTGTGAACTTGTCGATTGCAACGTACAAGTACTCAAAGCCCCCGATAGCACGGGGAAAGGGGCCCAGTATATCGAGCCTCCAGACCGAGAATGGCCAGGAAAGAGGGATTGTTTGGAGAGCTTGAGCTGGTTGATGAAGCTTCTTTTAATGGAACTGACACGCTACACACTTGGTTACTCGTGCCATTGCATCCTGGAGGGCAGTGGGCCAGAAGAAACCTTGCCGGCAAGGGCTCGCAACCCTATGTGGGAGCCACGTATACCTCTGTGTATCTCCGCCAACATCTCTAGTCCGTCCTCTCGGGGAATGCACTTCAATTTCATGTCGTTTGGTCTTTTCCTGTATAGAACATTGTCGATGAACTGATACATGGCAGACCGACGGGCTACTTTCTCCACTTCTTCCTGCTCCTCAGGGAGCTCTTCTGTTTGGAGAAATCGAATGGTATGCTGTGCCCATGCCAGAGCCTAAGGCTCGACGACAAGGACTAAAGGCATCTCTTCTGCCATGGGAGCGACTGTCTCCACGGCCAGGGCTTGACGCCCTGCCGGAGTCTGTCGCCCCATGGCAGGCTCAGTGTCCTCGGCAACATCTTTGCCGGCGGCTCCTAGGAGCTCGGTGGGAAAGTACTTGCCGGGGCCTGATTTTCTTCGCTTGTTCTGTTTTGTCAATGGTTCAACGGATGGTTGAGTTAATCGAAGCACAAATGTACATGGTTCCACAGGCAGTTTGAGGGCAGCGTGTTTTGACAAGTAGTCGGTGATGCCGTTCTCCGCTCGGGGAACATGCTCCGCTTGTATACCGTCAAAACGCTCCTCCAACTTCCTCACTTCATCTATGTATGCCTCCATCAACGGGCTCTGGTAATCCTTGTTGACTTGCTTGACGACAAGCTGTGAATCACCTCTGACGATGAGCTTCTTGATTCCGAGGTCTTCCGCGATCGTGAGATCGGCAAGCAATCCCTCGTACTCTGCAGTGTTATTTGTTGATCTCTCCTAGGGAAACTGCATCTGTACTACATACTTGAGGTGCTCTCCAGTGGGTGCGGCAAGTAGCACACCGGCACCGGCGCCTTCTAGCGAGAAGGCCCCATCAAAGTACATAAATCCAGTTGCGACTTGTTTCCTTGCCGGGGAGAGTAGTCTCTTGAATCTCTTCGTCGGGCGTTGAGGTCCATTCTGCAATGAACTCTGCCAAGACTCTACTCTGGATTGTCGAAGTACTTTCAAACTTCAAACCAAAGCTCGACAGTTCCAAGGCCCATTCCACAATCCTCCCGGTTGCATCTAGGTTATGCGAGATCCGTTGCAACGGGAGGCGGGTGGCGATGGTGATCTCATGTGCTTGGAAGTAATGACGCAGCTTCCTCGAGGCCATAAGGAGGCCGAAGAGCAATTTCTGCACACCGGAGTACCTTGATCTAGCCCCCTGCAAGAGGGAGCTGACAAAGTAAACTGGGTGCTGCATCATCTTCTTCTTTTGCACCACTTCATTTGGTTGCGCCGCTTCTGCCCCAGTGGCGTTAGATTCTGTCGGGCGCCCTGCCTCGCCATCTGTCAGCTCTGCCGTTGCTACCACTTCCGCATCGACCTCCCTCTACGCCACCAGCGCAGCACTGACCACTTGATTTGTTGCCGCTAGATATAGTAGCAACGGCTCTTGTGGTTAAGGTGCACCCAGTATTGGCGTAGAGGAGAGGTATTTCTTCAAATCTTGCAGCGCTGCTTCGGCCTCTGGGGTCCACTCCATTGGGCCCGCCTTTTTCAAGATTTTGAAAAAGGGAAGGGCGCGCTCAACGGATTTGGAGATAAACCTGCTCAAGGCAGCAACACAGCCAGCAAGCCGACGCACATCCTTGACTCGCCTTGGCGCCTCAATCCGCTCAATCGCTTTGATCTTGTCGGGGTTCGCCTCGATCCCGCGCTGTGACACAAAGAACCCGAGAAGCTTGCCGGATGGAACACCAAAGACGCACTTCTCAGGGTTCAGCTTGAGGTTGATCTTGCGCAAATTGGCAAATGTTTCTTCTTAGTCTTGTATGAGTGTTTCCCTGTCCTTGGTTTTGACCACTATGTCATCCATATAGGCTTCCATATTTCTATGTAGCTGAGGCTCAAAACCAATTTGGACTGCTCTTGCGAACCTTGAACCAGCGCTCTTCAACCCGAAAGGCATTCGTATAAAACAATACGTACCACATGGGGTGATAAACGCGGTCTTCTCTTCATCTTCTCTTGTCATGAAAATCTGGTGGTATCCTGAGTAAGCGTCAAGGAATGACAGAAAATCACACCCGGCTGTGGAGTCCACAATTTGGTCGATGCACGGCAAAGGGAAAGGATCCTTTGGACAAGCCTTATTGATGTCTGTGTAATCAATACACAGCCTCTACTTCCCATTTGCCTTGTGCACCACCACCGGATTGGCCAACCACATCGGGTGGAGCACTCCTCTGACCAAGCCAGCCGCTTCCAACTTCCTGATCTCCTCTGTGATGAACTCTTGTCGTTCCAAAGCTTGCTTCCTGACCTTCTGCTTAATGGGTCGTGCATGAGGGCAGGCAGCAAGATGGTGCTCAATCACTTCACTGGGAACGCCGGGGATGTCGGATGCTTGCCATGCAAACACATCGACATTCGCCCGCAGGAAGGTGACGAGCGTGCCTTCCTATTTGCTGTCGAGGGTGGAGCTTATGGTGAAAGCCCCTCCTGTGCCATCCTCCTTGACGGACACCTTCTTGGTCTCTGGCGGTGCAGCTCTGAATTTGTTGCTCTTGCCGGTGGAGCTCTCTGGCACGTCCTCGACGGGAGCACAACACTCCGAAGAGGTGCGCTTGCCGGAGTGTGTGCGAGAGGTCTTGCCGGTCTTCTTCCCTCCCGGGGGTTCAACGGCAGGAGCAAGTGCCTTAGCGGCAGTTGCTGCAACTGCCTCCGGGTAGAGTTGGTCGGCGCAGATCAGCGCATCTTTCTTGTCAGAGGGGACGGTGATGATGGTCATCGGCCCAGGCATCTTCAACGTGTTATAGGCGTAATGTGATGCCGCCATGAATTTGGCTAGTGCTGGGCAGCCGAGAATCCCGTTGTAGAGCAAGGGGATCTCGGCAACAAAAAAACAATCCTCTCTGTCCTATAGTTCAGCTCGCCTCCAAATGTAACGAGCAGCGTGATCTTACCCTTTGGCTAACTTCTTCCCAGATGGACCCCTTGAAACGTGCCCATCTCTTCGAGGTCTCGATCAGGAATCTGCAGCCTTTTGATCACAACAGGCGAGATTAAATTCAGACCGGCCCCGCCGTCAACCAGCATTTTTGTCACCTTGAGGTTGCGTATTGTTGGTGAGACCAACAACGACAAACACCAGACCGCAGTTGTGTGATCAGGGTGGTCCTCGGTGTCGAAAATGATAGGCGTGCTGGACCACTTCAGTGGCTTTTGAGCATCGAATGATGGTTCCGCTGCTGTGATCTCACGCGCCCACTACTTGAGCCGGCAGTGAGAGTGTGCAGCGAGGCGCCACCGTCGACGCACATGGCCTCCGTAGCTTTCTGGAACTCATGCTCGCCGGACTCATCGTCCTCGTCATGATTGTCGTCTTCCTGTTTCTTGTCGCGGCCCCGAGTGGGCCTTTCTTGTTGATTATCTTTGCCGCGGCGGCCAGCTTGGCCGCCACGCTTCTTGCCGGATCCCACAGCACCATCCTGGCCCTTCTCCTTGTCCCGCCTCTCATATTCGGCTTCCTGCTTCTCTGCGAGCTGCTCGACTTGTCAGCAGTTCTGGAGGTCATGGCCCTTGGTGCGATGGATCTTGCACTACTGCTTGTCAGAGCCTCCTTGCTTGTCGGCGGCCGCCAAGGCCCAGCAGGCGGGGCACCCGGCAACTTCCTTGCCGGGGTCGTCTGCCTTAGTCTTTTTGAAAGCGCCGGCGTCGTCAGATCCCTCGACAGCAAGCACGGCCTTGCCCTTGCGCTTCCTATTGCGGCGTCGGCCCTTCTTTGCCAGGCCGACGGCATCTTCGTCTGAGGAGTCGGTTTCCGCACCGGCATCTTCGTCGAGGCACTTCCTTCCCTCTTCAGCCCGAGCACATCTATCAGCTAGAACATAGAGTTCCGCCACATCCTTGACCTTGTTCATCGCCAGCTCTTCATGCATCTTACGGTTATGCACATTCCGATGGAATGCGCTGATGACAACAGCGGGGTGAACATCCGGGATGTTGTATTGCACTCGGCTGAACCTCTGTATGTACTTCACCTTCTTTATGGGGGATGACATGCATATCGCTTGCCTGGCCATGAGCTTGGTGGCCTCCCATAAAGGCGCCAACAAACTCATGGCATAAATCCGACCAAAAAGAAATCCACTGGCAAGTGCATCAACCATGACATGACATTGGGTTTAAGTGCCAACGGGAAATAATTGGCAAGCACCTTGTCGTCGCGGGCTCCGACAGCTTGCATCGCGATGGTGTAGATGCTGAGGAACTCTGACGGGTGAGTCTTGCCATTGTACTTCTCGCCGACATCAGGCTTGAATGTGCGGTGAGTGGGCCACTTGAACTGCCGCAGCTCACGGGTAAAGGCTGGGCAACCCACCTCGTAGGGTAGGCCACTAGAGCCTCCCGGTGCAGGGTGGTCCATAGTAGGCCCCTCCCACCTATCTGACTGATGGTGCGCGTCGGGCCGTCGCTCGATGGTGGTTCGAGCGTCTTCATGGGCTCGCTCCCGAAGAACTTGGCGCTGATCGCGGTTGGTCCGTGGGTCGGACGACGCTATGGAAATGTTATCACAAGCATCGTCCCGACGGACCGGCACCCGCGGTAACTTGCGTGGAGGGGGAGAGTGAACCGTGGCTGCAGCACCTCCGGTCCTTCCACCGCTGGCATGCGGTGGCTCCACAGAGCATCGGCCTGAGGGCCCAGCTGGTCGCGGCTCATCTTTGTTGGCGATGCCGACGAGGCTTCGGATGGTGGCTCTCCACTTTTCGAGCTTTTCCGCAGCAGGAGGGAAGTCGAGGAGCAACTGCGCGTGCCAAAGCTTCTGCTGGCGTGGGTGGCGGTAAAAGCTGCATGGACCGTGACGCGCTCCGACTTCTAACCACGTTAGAAGGAGCTCTATCATGGCCTTGCGGCTGCGCGCCATTTTCGCCAGCACCTCGGCGTGCATGCTGGTCTTCTGTGTCCCATGAATGATGCGTAGGACTCTTCCTGTGGCGGCGCCTGGGGTCACTAGCGTGGTGGCGCTGCTCGTCACACACAACCTGAGAAGAGCGTGTTGCGGGCGCTGGCGTAGGCGTCCTGGAAGTCGCCGTGCCACCTGTAGGTGGCACGACGCCGCCCTTGGAGGGCACCGCGCCGCCTGCGGGGGGCACGACTCAGTCTTTGGATTTGGTGGCATGCGGCTCGTTGTCTCGTGCACGAATGACGCTGCTTGCCAGGCTTTGGCTGCCAGAGCGATGTGGGTGTTCGTGGGCCGCGCCTCGGCCTCCGTCCGCGACCGCCCCATCGCTCGCCCGCAGTGGTACCGGCCGTTCGACTCCAGATGAACCAATCGCCGTGATCGTCTTCTTCTTGGGAGCCATGGTGATGAAGAACTATACTAACTGCTAGGCCGGATTCTCACAACTGCGCCCCCTACCTGGCGCGCCAAAGATGTCGGTGGAAATGACACCAATGGGATCACGGGGATCCCTTCTATGGTTGGCGGGCACGGGGTTGTGCAAAGAGCGGGTCTAGTAGCTAGCACAGCGAGATTTACCCAGGTTCAGGCTGCGAGGATGCGTAATACCCTAGTCCTGCTTTGGTGTATATTTGAGTGTTCTTGAGTTCTTGAACTAGCTACGGTGCGTGTCTAGTCCAAAAGATCCGAATCCTTCCTCGGTACGCCTCGGGCCTCCTTTTATAGTCAAAGGGGCTGCCACAGTGGCACACAGGAGGTGGAAAGGTATGTACAGAGTACAAGCTTATCGCATGTCGTTACAGGACAAAGCGCATTAAATGCGCTACTTAGGTGTCCTCTTGCTTTATTGGGGACGGCAACAAGGCCCGTCCCATCCGTCGTCGCTCCGTCATGCTCCGACACACGTCCAGGCCAACGAAGCATGCAGCGCCATGTAGGCTGGCTGGCTGCTGAGCTGGCGTGGTGGTAGGGTCTTCATGAAGATCTGCATGACACCACGCACGTGCTTGACTAGTTGGAATAGGAGCCACGTACTACCACGCGGGTACTTGCTTTAGTTGGTGGGTCGGCCGCTGAGCTGGGGCGGCAATGGGGTGGCAAGGCCTTGCCACGGTCTGGCGTATATCCCCTGCAAGGGTCTTGCCGGGGCCTTGTGAGCGCCCTCGGCAAGAGTCTCGCCGGGGCCTTGCGGGCGTCTTCGGCAAGGAGTCTTGCCGGGGCCTCGTGGGCATCCTCGGCAAGGAGCCTCGCGGTTGTCTTGCCTTCTGGTTCTCATCTGGACTTCGTAGGCTCTTTGTCTTCACAAAGATCTGCATGCCACCATGCAGGCGCTTGCCGAGCCTTGGTTCCAACGTTGTCGATGGTGTCGGAACTCTCAGGCTTCAAGGGTGGCTGTGATGCTAGCATTGGGTGAGCTGCCCCGTTAAGACTCTTGCCGGGGGTGCGTAGGCCGCCCCGGCAAGGGTCTTGTCGGCGGAAAGCCCATCTTGTTGCTTGACCTTCTTGTGCCTCTATCTTGGCGCTGCTCTGGTAGTCTTGTATTTCTGCTTCCCTCCTCTGCCCTGCTAAGTGTGGCCGCAGGTGCGGCTCTGATTGCCTGTGCAGAAGTAAAGGGGTATAAAAGAGAGCCCCTACTTTTGTACACCGATAGATATTCCCTTTGTTTTTATGATGATTGTTTAGAAGCCTTTGAAACACTCAAGAAACCCTTAATATCTGCACCTATTGTTCAACCACCTGATTGGAACTCGCCTTTTGAAATTATGTGTGATGCTAGTGATTATGTTTTTGGTGATGTTCTAGGACAAAGAGTTGATAAGAAACTGAATGTCATTCATTATGCTAGTAAAACTTTAGACAGTGCTCAAAGAAACAATGCTACTAATGAAAAATAATTCTTACCAGTGGAGTTTACTTGTGATAAATTTAGACCTTATATTGCTGATTCCAAAGTAACTATTCACACAGACCATGCTGCTATTAAATATCTTATGGAAAAGAAAGATGCTAAACCTAGACTTATTCGATGGGTTCTCTTGTTACAATAATTTGATTTACATATCATTGATAGAAAAGGAGCTGAGAACCCAGTAGCTGATAATTTGTCTAGGCCTGAAAATGTGCTTGATGACCCACTACCTATTGATGATAGTTTTCTGGATGAACAGTTAGCTACAATAAATGTTTCTCATAGTACTCCTTGGTATGCTGATTATGCTAATTACATTGTTGCTAAATATTTACCACCAAGCTTTACATACCAACAAAGAAAAAATTCCTCTATGATTTAAGACATTACTTTTGGGATGACCCACATCTCTGTAAAGGAGTAGATGCTATTATTAGACGTTCTGTACCTGAGCATGAGCAGGGACAAATCCTACGGAAATGTCATTCCGAAGCTTATGGAGGGCATCATGCTGGAGATAGAACTGCTCATAAGGTATTGCAGTCTGGATTTTATTGGCCTACTCTCTTCAAGGATGCCCGTAAGTTCGTCTTATCTTGTGATGAATGTCAAAGAATAGGTAATATCGGTAAGCATCAAGAAATGCCTATGAATTATTCACTTGCTGTTGAACCATTTGATGTTTGGAGATTTGATTACATGGGACCTTTTCCTTCCTTTAATGGGTATACACATATTGGTTGCTGTTGATTATGTTACTAAATGGCTAGAAGCTATTCGAACTAGTAGTGTTGATCACAACACCTCTATTAAAATGCTTAAGGAAGTTATTTTCCCCAGGTTTGGAGTCCCTAGATATTTAATGACTGATGGTAGTTCACACTTTATTCATGGTGCTTTCCGTAAGATGCTTGCCAAGTATGATGTTAACCATAGAATTGCATCACCCTATCATCCTCAGTCTAGTGGTCAAGTTGAACTTAGCAATAGAGAAATAAAATTAATTTGCTAAAGATTGTCAATAGGTCCAGGAAGAATTGGTCTAAGAAATTAGATGATGCACTTTGGGCTTATAGAACAGCATATAAAAACCCTATGGGTATGTCTCCTTATAAAATGGTTTATGGAAAAGCTTGTCATTTGCCTCTTGAGTTGGAACATAAAGCATTTTGTGCAGTTAAAGAACTCAACTATGATTTCAAACTTGCTGCTGAAAAGAGGTTATTTGATATTAGCTCTCTAGGTGAATGGAGAACCCAAGCTTATGAAAATGCAAAATTATTCAAACAAAAAGTTAAAAGATGGCATGACAAAAGAATCCAAAAGTGCGGGTTTAAAGTTGGAGAATATGTTCTTTTGTACAACACTCATTTCAGATTTTTTGCAGGAAAACTCCTCTCAAAATGGGAAGGCCCATATGTCATCGAGGAGGTTTATCGGTCTGGAGCCATTAAAATGAATAATGCCGAAGGTACAAACCCGAAGGTTGTCAATGGGGAACGAATAAAACATTATATTTCAGGTACGCCCATTAATGTTGAAAGTAATATTATCCAAACTTTGACACCGGAAGAACACATAAACAGCCCTTCTGGAACACTCCAGAATCGTGAAAATAAGGAGGTACGTGATACGGTAAGTAAACGGACTCCGAAAAATCCACAAAAATATTTTTTTTATCAGTTTTGGAATATTTAAAAATTTTGGAAATAAAGAAACTTCCAGGAAGCGTACCCTGGTGGGCACAAGACACCAGGGTGCTTAAGGCTTGCCTGGCGCACCAAGGTGGGTTGTGGCCACCTGGGACACCTTCCGTACTCCGTTTTTCTCCCGTATGCTTGTCCTCCAAGATAAAAAATCTATATATACTTCCCGAACCTGTTGATCACCGAATCACGAAGAAATCCTCTGTTCTCTTTCTCCTTGCTGTTTTCTGTCAGATCCCATCTACCATGGCCTCTTCAAGCTCCTCCAAGGATAAGTTCTTCAAGAACGTCATCAACCCATATCTGCGGGAGGTCATGCAGCACCGTCAAACCATCTACATGCATGAGGGGGTGCTTCACCTCCGCGATGTGCCATGTCCCAAGGGGACGGGAATCATGGAGGACAGGCTTGAACCTATGGAGCAAGACGTCTTCCGGTGCAAGGGGATGGTGGAGCGTGGACTCAACGCCAATCATCTTATGATTACGGACCTCTCCCATGATCTTAAGGTGGATGGCAAGCCAATGAAGGACATCATCTTCACCCTCAATGAGCAAATCAACTTCCTCCAAAGCCAGATCTATGACCTCGAAAACCAAGTCTTTGAATATGAGGCGAGGTTTAAAGGTATGAGTTTGGCTGATGGTTGCAGGACCCGTGAGACTCACTCCTCCTCCTATGATGGTGGACCACTGCCATGGAAATTCGAGGACAAAATACTTCATCACCACCATCATCTTCTTCACCACCAAAGGAGAATTGAGTATCGGGTATGGGCACTCCCCTTGGCTTCCGCCAAGCTTGGGGGAGGTGCCCCGGTATCGTATCATCCCACCATCTTTTTGCCTTTACTTGTTTTAGTTCGATCTTTTGCATTAGATGAATAAAAGTTAGTTCGATCCTTTCTTCTTTGAGATTTGGCTTAGTGATGTATCCTTGTAATCGTGTGCAAGTTATATAATAAAGTTTAGTTTGAGTTATTGGTTTCTTTACTTTCATGTTGCAAATAAAAGAAAAGAAATAAGTAAGAAGAACAGAAAGGAAATAAATAAAAGAAAGGAATAAATTAAGAAAGATCATATACTAATCCTATGGTAGGTGATGGCACCACATAAGGAAAAGTATAAGTAGAAAATTTTATTAGAGATTGACAAACATAGCATTAGTCAATGATGCAACTCATGAAAGAATTAATAAGGGAAGAGAAGATTCACATATAAATATACTATCCTAGAAATCTTTTGTGATTGTGAACCCTCATCAACATATTATATGCCAATATTGTTGACGTTGGACAAGGAAGACAACTTAATGATTTATGTTTGTTTATATTCACATAGAAGTCATATTGTCATAGATCCTTTAACATGTGATGCTTGCCCCCTATCTTTGCTAGCCAAAAATTCCACACTAAGTAGAGATACTACTTGTGCATCCAAAAACCCTTAAACCCAAATCTTATTTCCAAGTGTCCACCATATCTACCTAGGGATTGAGCAAGATCCCTCAAGTAAGTAGTCATCGATGCAAAAAGGCAATAAAAATTGCTTCTAAAAATGTGAGATCATTTAGTGTAAGAGAAAATTGAGTGTTGCACGAACTTGTGATGGTGAAGAATAAAAGCGACAGACTGCATAATAAAGGTCGATATCACAAAGGGCAGCACAACATGACATTCTTTTGCACTAAGGGGTTGAGCATACAAACAAATAGGCGCATGGCAACCTCTGCTTCCCTCTGCGAAAGGCCTATCTTTTACTTTTATGTATTTACCTTTATGCAAAGAGTCAAAGTTTTCCTTCTATTCCTTTGTATTTATTCCCTTTGGCAAGAATCACGTGGCGAGGAAAGATCTAGGCACATATGTCCAGTTGAATATAGATAGCATGAGTTATTATTGTTGACATCACCCTTGAGGTGAATATGTTGGGAGGCGAAACTTTAAGCCCCTATCTTTCTATGTGTCCTGGTGTAACGTTTTGCTCATGGGTACCAGGTGAGTGTTAGCAATCATAGAATACTATATGATGGTTGAGTATGTGGACTTTCCTAAAGGCTCTGAAACGTGACCCTTCCGGAAAAGATGATGAATTGTAGTTTTAAAGTTGACTAAGAACATAGTTTGTTGGTTTCTAATAGAGTTTTTGCTTTATACTTCGATTGTGTGATGAACTATTACTTACTCATGAGAAGTATATGATAAAAGTTCTATGATAAAAGTCCTATGTTTAATTTTGTTGCTGTTATAATAATCAACATGATGCTTCTATGTCCCTATTTTGTTTTTATCGACACCTCTCTCTCAAAGCATGTGGACATGTTTTTCGATTTCGGTTTTCGCTTGAGGACAAGCGAGGTTTGAGCTTGGGGGAGTTGATACGTCCATTTTGCATCATGTTTGTTACTGTTATTTATGATGTTTTTATCCATAATAATGATTTTTGGAGTAATTCTAATTCCTTTTCTCTCATAATTTGCAAGGTACACATCAGGAGGGAGAATTCCGGCAGCTGGAAATCTAGACCTGGAAAAGCTACGTCAGGCTACCTATTCTGCACAACTTCAAACAAGCTGAAACTTCATGGAGATTTTTTATGGAATATTTAAGAATTATTGGAGAAAATAACTACCATTGGGGGCCCACGAGGTGGGCACAACCCACTTGGGCGCACCAGGGAGCCCAGGCACGCCCTGGTGGGTTGTGCTCACCCAGGCCGACCTCCGATGCCCATCTGCTGGTATATAGGCCATTTTGACCTAGAAAAAATAAGCAGAGGACTTTCGGGACGGAGCGCCGCCGCCTCGAGGCGGAACTTGGGCAGGAGCACTTTTGCCCTCCGGCGGAGCGATTCCACCGGGGGAACTTCCCTCCCGGAGGGGGAAATCATCGTCCTCATCATCACCAACAACTCTCCCATCTTGGGGAGGGCAATCCCCATCAACATCTTCAACAACACGATCTCATCTCAAACCCTAGTTCATCCCTTGTGTTCAATCTTGTTACCGGAACTATAGATTGGTGCTTGTGGGTGACTAGTAGTGTTGATTACATCTTGTAGTTGATTACTATATGGTTTATTTGGTGGAAGATTATATGTTCAGATCCAATATGCTCTTTAATACTCCTCGGATCATGAGCATGTTTATCATTTGTGAGTGGTTACTTTTGTTCTTGAGGTCACGAGAGAAATCATGTTGCAAGTAATCATGTGAACTTGATATGTGTTCGATATTTTGATAGTATGTATGTTGTGATTCCCTTAGTGGTGTCATGTGAACGCCGACTACATGACACTTCACCATATTTGGGCCTAAGGGAATGCATTGTGGATTAGACAATTAGATGATGTGTTGCGAGAGTGATAGAAGCTTAAACCCTAGTTTATGCGCTATTCCGTAAGGGACCGACTGGACCCAAAATTTAATGCTATGGTTAGAATTTATTCTTAATACTTTTCTCATAGTTGCGGATGCTTGCGGGAGGGTTAATCATAAGTAGGAGTTTTGTTCAAGTAAGAACAACACCTAAGCACCGGTCCACCCACATATCAAATTATCAAAGTAGCGAACACAAATCGAACCAACATGATGAAAGTGACTAGACGAAAATCCCGTGTACCCTGAGGAACACTTTGCTTATCATAAGAGACCATTTTGGCCTGTCCTTTGCCTCAAAAGGATTGGGCTATCTTGCTACACTTTTATTACTACTATTGTTACTTGCTCGTTACAAATTATCTTGCTATCAAACTACTCCGCTGCTTACAATTTCAACACTTGCAGACATTACCTTACTGAAAACTACTTGTCATTTCCTTCTGCTCCTCGTTGGGTTCGACACTCTTACTTATCGAAAAGAGGTACAATTGATCCCCTATACTTGTGGGTCATCACTCCCTGGGTGATTTTGGTAATTAATGCCAACATATCTCTTGTTAGACTAATATTTTCATCTAGTACATTTCAGATGAGTTCAACTATGGAGTGGCATGGACAAGAGGATGTGGAACCCCTTCATGAAACTAAGGACAAGGATTGGCAAAATCTCAAGACACTTCATTTACATTTTGGTGATCCAAGATCACATTGGAGTCCATAGGAAAAGCCAATACTATTAAAAGGGGATGAGGTGTTACTTAATGGCTTGCTTGCTCAAAGTGCTTAGTGATATGCTCCAAAGCCCTCAACCAATTTCTCATTTCCACATTTGTCCCAAACCAAAAGTCAAACTCGGCCCTACCGATTTGATCTACCCAGCGCCACCGAGTTCACTTGACATAGCCGCTGCCAGAAACCCTAATCAGTTTGGTCTCACCGATGGGATCTCGGTCTCACTGAGATGGGCTTGCAAACTCTCTGTTGCCTGTTGCAATCATTTCGGTCTCACCGAGATATGCAACTAGTCCCACCGAGTTTGCTTGACCAACTCTCTATTTTGCTTATTACCAAAATCGGTCTCACCGTGTTTGTGTAATCGGTCTCACCGTGTTTGTGTAATCGGTCAAACCGAGTTGAGGTTTTACCCTAACCCTGGCACATAGGTCCCACCGAGTTGATCATATCGGTCCCACCGAAAACTCTAACGTTCACATTTTGATCCAAATCGGTCTGACCGAGTTTCTCGATTTGGTCCCACCGAGTTTGGTGAATTGTGTGTAACGGCTAGATTTTTTGTGGAGGCTATATATACCCCTCCACCCATCCTCCATTCATGGAGAAAGCCATCAGAACGTGCCTACACTTCCAGCATTCATTTTCTGAGAGAGAACCACCTACTCATGTGTTGAGAGCAAGATATTCCAATCCAACCACAAGAATCTTGATCTCTAGCCTTCCCAAGTTGCTTTCCACTCAAATCATCTTTCCACCAAATCCAAATCTATGAGAGAGAGAGTTGAGTGTTGGGGAGACTATCATTTGAAGCACAAGAGCAAGGAGTTCATCATCAACACACCATCTATTACCTTTTGGAGAGTGGTGTCTCCTAGATTGGTTAGGTGTCACTTGGGAGCCTCCGTCAAGATTGTGAAGTTGAACCAAGGAGTTTGTAAGGGCAAGGAGATCGCCTACTTCGTGAAGATCTACCCAAGTGAGGCAAGTCCTTCATGGGCGATGGCCATGGTGGGATAGACAAGGTTGCTTCTTCGTGGACCCTTCGTGGGTGGAGCCCTCCGTGGAGTCACGCAACCATTACCCTTCGTGGGTTGAAGTCTTCAACGTGGATGTACGATAGCACCACCTATCGGAACCACGCCAAAAATCTCCGTGTCTCCAATTGCGTTTGCACACTCCAATCCCATCCCTTTACTTTCTTGCAACTTGCATGCTTTACTTTGCACTGCTCATATACTCTTGCCATGCTTGCTTGAAATGTATTGTGAATGTCTAAAATTGTGCTAAAACTCCACCTTAACTTGAAGAACTTAAAAACTGCTACCTTTCTTTGTTGAGGGTCTAATCAACCCCCTCTAGACACCTCTTATCGATCCTTTCAATTTTCTTTAAACAACTTGGCATTCTCATAGGCTTGGGTTCTCCATTCATCAAGCGAGCTAATGTCAAATAATCTCTTCTCACCGGCAAGTTTGAAATCATAGTTGAGCTCTTTAATAGCCCAATAAGCCTTATGTTCTAGTTCGACAGGTAAGTGACATGCTTTTCCGGAGACATACCCATAGGGTTCTTATAAGCAGTTCTATAAGCCCATAATGCATCATCAAGTTTCTTCGACCAATTCTTTCTAGATCTATTAACAGTCTTTTGCAAAATCAATTTAATCTCTCTATTGCTCAATTCTACTTGATGATGAGGACATCAATACCATTGTTACACCCACAGCCCCTGCTGCTATACATATTGGACCAATTACTAGAGCTCGCGCACGCCAATTAAATTACCAGGTACTTTCGTTTCTTGGTAATGATAATGTTCATGAGAATATGATGCTGCCTAAATTGGATACATTTGTTTTGCTTACAAATGAAGGGCCTAGCTTGGAGAAGGATGAACATTGGAGCAAGAACAAGCATGGAGATGATGGCATGCGCAAGGGGAACAAGAACGGAGTTACAAGTGATGATTTCAGGACGTTGAAGCCACCATAATGTGTGCATGAAGCCTCGGACGAAATATACAAGACTGTAACTTCCGTCCAGAGGCTATTCTAGGTGCTGCGTCACCTTATTATTGGGCCAGGCCCATGTAATTTCGAAATACTTGAGTATAGGCTGTTTTTAGAGTCCGTATGTGTGAGGAAACAAGAGATAGGGTTGGTTTCGGACCCCTTCCCCAAGGGCCACGAAATTCCCCCCCTCTTCCTCCATATATACAACCCTTAGGGCGTCGTTTAGACTTTGGGTTTTGTTTAGATTAAAGTTCGCCACAGCTGCAACTTCGCGTACTTCGTTTGTGTTCAACGACCAGAGAAAGGCGTCACAGAACCCCACCTTGATCAATAAAGCTTTCATCTTATATTCGCAATATCTAGATTGCAATCTCAGTTTCTTGCTTGTTCTTCGTTTGCTCGCAGGAAATTGACCCTCGTGGTCAGGTTGATCGTGCTCCGATGTGGTCAATAACCTCTCGGAGTTGGTTTTGCGATTGCTAAGGCGCGACGTCCTCGCACGTTCGTAGTCGGGTCGTCAAAGTCAACTTCCACCAAAGCGATATCCATCATCTCATCGAAAGACGGGACACCTTTGCCTCTATCAAGTGGTATCAGATTTCCAGGTTGCTCGGTGAGATTTTACAGTTTTTCGTAGTTTAGATCGAGTCTGTTCATCATACCTATAGTCCACGAAAAAGCCAAAAAAATTAGGGTTTGTTCATCCTATCTGAACCAATTTGAGCCTTTGCATAATCTTTTCTGTATTTGCTTTGTTGACTTTGCGGTTGCATCGTCGTGTCAAGTTGCTGGTCTTAGCGTCTAGTCCTTTAGAGTTTCGAGTTCTGTTCACAGGTTGTCACGTCGCCGCTGCCATATATCACCACCGCATCATCATCATCATCGCTACCATATACCACCACCACATATTCACCGCCAATCCGAGTCCATCTACGCCACCACATATCTGCCGCCATCACGCCAATCCGAGTCCACCTGCAACATATATCCGCCACCAGTCCGAGCTCCACCAGATTCATCTCCGCCACCAGTCCAAGTTCCACCAGATTTATCTCCGCCACCAGTCCTAGTCCGAGTCTAGTATTTTGTTACTCTGTTTTGGATTTCCAGATCACGCCATACTCCGAGTCGTGACAGAGAAGGACTCCCAAACTTTCGTGTTACCCGCAGTAGAAAAATAGTTCCAGTTTCAAAAAAATACTGGCTAGGCAGTTTTTAGGCCATTTGTAGACTTTTTCGAAAAAAAATTGTTGCGGAGCAAAAAAAAGAGGAAAAAAAGTGCAAAAAACAAGTGAAAAAAGAGAAAAAAATTCAGAGCGTGCTCCTCCCTTGTTTACGTGCAGCGCCGTGATTTTGTTAGTGTTCTAGGTTCGCGTCTCTAGCACGGTCTAGCCTAGGACCAGCACAGTACCGTCGTTGAGCGTTTATTCAACTTTGCATCTCTGAATTGATTATTGCTGACCCTTTTTGCTACCATATTATAAGCCTTCCCAGCTCCACATACATCTACGTCGTGCGTTTGACTCTCCCTGGTAATCGCTCTATCCAAGCTTTGAGAGTTTTGACTACAACTGTTGCCGATCGCCGCCTGCTGCTGGGTAAGAACTGGTAAGAATTTGAGATTCGCTTGAAGGATTTGTGACACACCACCATCACCACGACTTCCTAGTAGTCTGTAGGATCATATTCTTGTGTGTTTCTATTGCTGCTAACCATCGCAGGATCACAAGCCGATGAGACTGATTGGGAGAACATGACGAACAAGGAGGTGCATGATAAATTTCAGCAAATGATGAGTGGCCAGGCGGGAGATGTGCTAAACAGATTTGAAGAGGCTATGGAGAAGGTAGATGCCGTGGAGAAGTCGTTCGAGACAAAGCTGGATAACAAGTTTAATGAATTGCTCAATCGTCTTCCCCAACCACAACCGGCTGCACCTGTCGCACCTCTACAACAACAACAACAACATCTCCAACGCCGCCTTCCAAATCAAGTGGGACGAGCACAGCGCATTCCAATTGAGACTGGTCAAAATTCGGGTGCCGCTGCACCTACTGTTGATGCTTCTTTGGCTCCTGCTGCTGTGGCGGCTGAGGAGGATGACGATTATGTGGGCGATTATGAGGATGAGGTTGATCAAAATCAGAACTACGTGCAACCACCAGCACCACCACCAGCAGGTCGACCTCAGGTATATATTCGCAACGGTAGGCCTGCACACCACCTCAGGTACGAGATAATGACCATATTCCTAAACTGAAATTGAATATTCCACCATTTGAGGGTAGATATGTTCCTGATAGATATCTTACTTGGGATTAGAAACTGAACAATGTTTTACATGTTGACAATATCCCGAGGAGAGACGGGTTGCTGCTGCTGTTTGTGCTTTCACTAGTTTTGCATGTGTATGGTGGTCTGAACATTGTAGATTATATCCTATTCCAGCTACTTGGGCTGCTTTGAAAACTGCTATGCGTACTCGTTGGGTTCCACCATATTATCAATTTGAATTGCTTCAAAAATTGCAGCGTTTACGACAAGGGAAAAATCCTGTAGAAGAATATTATCAGGAATTACAAACTGGCATGATTAGATGTGGCATTGTTGAGGAGAACGAAGCTATGCTTGCACGTTTTATGGGTGGATTAAATAGAGAGATTCAGACCATTCTAGAGTATAAGGAGTATACTAATATCACTCATTTATTCCATCTTGCTTGTAAAGTTGAACGTGAAGTGCAGGATCGACAAGCATTGGCACGAACTAACTTTTCTGCAGGTCGACCTTCATCATGGACACCGCGTGCATCCTCTACTTCCACTGCACCAGCACCTCCATCAGGTGCCACCACCAGCCGTGATACAAGAAAGCAGGCACAACCACCACTATCTTCCAAGAGCACACCTGCCGGGCCTGCACAGAGCTCTTCTTCGTCCATGGCATCAACAGGGCACACAAGTGATATTATTTGTCATTGCTGTAAGGGAAGAGGACATTATGCGCGAGAATGCAAATCTCAGCGTGTGATGATTGCTACTGAGGATGGTGGGTATGAGTCCGCTAGTGACTATGATGAGGAGACTTTGGCTCTTATCACACGTGAAGAACACGGTGGAGATGATTCTGATCATGAGACGCAATACATGGCTCCTGAAGACGCTGACAGGTATGAATGTTTAGTTACTCAACGTGTTTTGGGTGTGCAGATCACACAAGCTGAGCAAAATCAGAGGCATAATTTGTTCCATACAAAGGGAGTTGTGAAGGAACGTACTGTGCGCGTCATCATAGATGGAGGGAGCTGCAACAACTTGGCTAGCATGGAGATGGTGGAGAAGCTATCTCTCACCACAAGACCACATCCACATCCTTACTACATCCAATGGTTTAACAACAACGGCAAGGTTAAGGTAACATGTACCGTTCGTGTGCATTTTAGTATCTCTACATATGCTAATTATGTTGATTGTGATGGGGTACCTATGCAAGCATGTTCCTTATTACTTGGTCGACCATGGCAATTTGATAAAAATTCTGTACACCATGGTAGAAAATCAGTATACTCTTGTTCATAAGGATAAAAATATTACTTTGCTTCCTATGACTCCTGATTCCATTTTGAAAGATGATATTAATAGAGCTAATAAAGCAAAATAGGAGAAGAATAAGAGTGAAAATCAGATTGTGGCAAAAGAATTTGAGCAACAAACGAAGCCCAATAATAAACCATCTAGTGTTGCTTCTGAAATTAAATTGAAAAGTGCATGTTTATTTGCCACCAAATCTGATATTGATGAGCTAGATTTCAGCAAATCTGTTTGCTATGCTTTTGTGTGCAAAGAGGCATTATTTTCATTCGAGGACGCGCCTTCCTCTTTGCCTCCTGCTGTCACTAACATTTTGCAAGAGTTCGTTGACGTCTTTCCACAAGACGTGCCACCGGGATTACCTCCCATTCGAGGGATTGAGCATCAGATTGACGTAATTCCCGGTGCATCATTACCCAACCGTGCACCATACCGTACCAATCCAGAGGAGACGAAGGAGATTATGCGTCAAGTACAGGAGCTGCTCGACAAAGGTTATATACGCGAATCCCTTAGTCCTTGTGTTGTTCCTATCATTTTAGTGCCGAAAAAGGATAGTACTTCGCGTATGTGCGTAGATTGAAGAGGCATTAATAATATTACTATTCGTTATCATCATCCTATTCCTAGGCTAGATGATATGCTTGATGAATTGAGTGGCTCTACAATATTCTCCAAAGTTGATTTGCGTAGTGGATACCATCAAATTCGTTGAAATTGGGAGATGAATGGAAAACAACATTTAAAACTAAGTTTGGATTATATGAGTGGTTAGTCATGCCTTTCGGGTTAACTAATGCACCTAGTACTTTCATGAGATTAATGAACGAAGTTTTACGCGCTTTCATTGGACGATTTGTGGTAGTTTACTTTGATGACATATTGATTTATAGCAATCTTTGGAGGAACATTTGGAACATTTACGTGCTGTTTTTATTGCTCTACGTGATGCACGTTTGTTTGGTAACCTTGGGAAGTGCACCTTTTGCACCGACCGAGTGTCTTTTCTTGGCTATGTTGTTACTCCACAGGGAATTGAAGTTGATAAAGCCAAGATTGAAGCTATTGAGAGTTGGCCACAGCCCAAAACGGTCACACAAGTGAGGAGTTTTCTAGGCCTCGCAGGATTCTATAGGCGTTTTGTGAGAGATTTCAGCACCATTGCTGCACCTCTCAATGAGCTTACAAAAAAGGATGTGCCTTTTGTTTGGGGTACCGCACAGGAAGAAGCCTTCACGGTATTGAAAGATAAGTTGACACATGCTCCTTTAATCCAACTTCTTGATTTTAATAAGACTTTTGAACTTGAATGTGATGCTAGTGGAATTGGATTAGGAGGTGTGTTATTACAAGATGGCAAACCTGTTGCATACTTTTCTGCAAAATTGAGTGGGCCTAGTCTGGATTATTCTACTTATGATAAAGAATTATATGCTCTTGTTTGGACTTTAGAAACATGGCAACATTATTTATGGCCCAAGGAATTTGTTATACATTCTGATCATGAATCTTTGAAACATATTAAAAGTCAAGCTAAACTGAATCGTAGACATGCTAAATGGGTTGAATTCATTGAGACTTTCCCTTATGTCATTAAACACAAGAAGGGTAAAGAAAATGTTATTGCTGATGCATTGTCTCGTCGCTATACTATGCTTTCACAACTTGACTTCAAAATATTTGGTTTGGAGACCATCAAAGATCAATATGTGCATGATGCTGATTTTAAAGATGTATTGCAGAATTGTAAAGAAGGACGAACATGGAACAAGTTTGTCGTTAATGATGGATTTGTGTTCCGTGCTAAGAAGCTATGCACTCACGCTAGCTCCATTCGTCTTTTGTTGTTGCAGGAGGCGCATGGAGGAGGATTAATGGGACACTTTGGCGTGAAGAAGACGGAGGACGTACTTACTACACATTTCTTTTGGCCAAAGATGAGACGGGATGTTGAGTGCTTTGTTGCTCGCTGCACTACATGTCAAAAAGCTATGTCACGACTCAATCCTCATGGTTTATATATGTCTTTGCCTGTACCTAGTGTTCCTTGGGAGGATATATCTATGGACTTTGTTTTAGGTTTACCTCGAACAAAGAAGGGGAGGGATAGCATATTTGTTGTCGTGGATAGATTCTCGAAAATGGCACACTTTATACCATGTCATAAAAGCGATGATGCTGTTAATGTTGCTGATTTGTTCTTTCGTGAAATTATTTGCTTGCATGGTGTACCAAATACTATTGTTTCAGATCGTGATACTAAATTTCTTAGCCACTTTTGGAGATGTTTATGGGCTAAGTTGGGGACTAAACTGCTTTTCAGTACTACTTGTCACCCCAAACTGATGGACAAACTGAAGTAGTCAATAGAACATTGTATACTACGCTTAGGGCTGTTTTGAAGAATAATAAGAAAATGTGGGAAGAATGCTTGCATCATATTGAATTTGCTTATAATCGTTCATTGCATTCTACTACTAAGATGTGCCCTTTTGAAATTGTGTATGGTTTCCTACCTCGTGCACCTATTGATTTGTTGCCTCTTCCATCTTCGGAGAAGGTTAATTTTGATGCTAAACAACGTGCTGAATTGATTTTAAAAATGCATGAGTTAACTAAGGAAAACATTGAGCGTATGAATGCTAAATATAAACTTGTTGGAGATAAGGGTAGAAAACATGTTGTGTTTGCACCTAGAGATCTTGTTTGGTTACATTTGCATAAGGATAGATTTCCTGATTTGCGCAAATCAAAGCTAATGCCACGTGCTGATGGTCCTTTTAAGGTGTTAGAGAAAATAAATGATAATGCATATAAACTTGAGCTGCCTGCAGATTTTAGGGTTAGTCCCACTTTTAACATTGCAGATTTGAAGCCTTATTTGGGTGAGGAAGATAAGCTTCCGTCGAGGACGACTTCATTTCAAGAAGGGGAGGATGATGAGGACATCAATACCATTGTTACACCCACAGCCCCTGCTGCTATACATATTGGACCAATTACTAGAGCTCGCGCACGCCAATTAAATTACCAGGTACTTTCTTTTCTTGGTAATGATTCTATTGTTGATGAGAATATGATGCTGCCTAAATTGGATACATTTGTTTTGCTTACAAATGAAGGGCCTAGCTTGGAGAAGGATGAACATTAGAGCAAGAACAAGCATGGAGATGATGGCATGCGCAAGGGGAACAAGAACAGAGTTACAAGTGATGATTTCAGGACGTTGAAGCCACCATAATGCGTGCATGAAGCCTCGGACGAAATATACAAGATGCTACTTCATAACTTTCGTCCAGAGGCTAATCTAGGTGCCGCGTCACCTTATTATTGGCCAGGCCCATGTAATTTCGAAATACTTGAGTATAGGCTGTTTTTAGAGTCCGTATGTGTGGGGAAACAAGAGATAGGGTTGGTTTCGGACCCCTTCTCCAAGGGCCACGAAATTCCCCCCCTCTTCCTCCATATATACAGCCCTTAGGGCGTCGTTTAGACTTTGGTTTTTGTTTAGATTAAAGTTCGCCATAGCTGGAACTTTGCGTACTTCATTTGTGTTCAATGACCAGACAAAGGCGTCACAGAACCCCACCTTGATCAATAAAGCTTTCATCTTATATTCGCAATATCTAGATTGCAATCTCAGTTTCTTGCTTGTTCTTCATTTGCTCGCAAGAAATAGACCCTCGTGGTCAGGTTGATCATGCTCCGGTGTGGTTAATGACCTCTCGGAGTTGGTTTAGCGATTGCTAAGGCGCGACGTCCTCGCACGTTCGTAGTCGGATCGTCAAAGTCAACTTCCACCAAAGCGATATCCATCATCTCATCGAAAGACGGGACACCTTTGCCTCTATCACTTGACTACTAGACTGAGGATGATATGGAGATGCAATTCTATGGTTAACATCATATTTAGCAAGCATTTTACGGAAAGCACCATGAATAAAATGTGAACCACCATCAGTCATTAAATATCTATGGACTCCAAACCTCAAAAAAAAAATTCTTTAAGCATCTTAATAGAAGTGTTATGATCAGCACTACTAGTTGGAATAGCTTCTACCCACTTAGTAACGTAATCAACAACAACTAAAATATGTGTATACCCATTAGAGGAAGGAAAAGGTCCCATATAATCAAAGCCCCAAACATCAAACGGTTCAATAACAAGTGAATAATTCATAGGCATTTCCTGACGTCTACTAATGTTGCCAATTCTCTGACATTCATCACAAGACAAGACAAACTTACGAGCATCAGTGAAGAGAGTAGGCCAATAAAAACCAGATTGTAATACCTTACGTGCAGTTCTATCTCCAACGTGGTGTCCTCCGTAGGCCTCGGAGTGGCACTTGCGTAGGATATGTTCCTGTTCATGCTCAGGTACACAACGTCTAATAACACCATCTACTCCTTCTTTATAAAGGTGTGGGTCATCCCAAAAGTAATGTCTTAAATCATAGAAAACTTTTTCTTTTGCTGGTATGTGAAACTAGGTGGGTAAATTTAGCAACAATGTAATTAGCATAATCAGCATACCATGGAGTATTACGAGAAGCATTTATGACAGCTAATTGCTCATCGGGAAAGCTATCATCAATAGGCAGTGGGTCATCAAGAACATTTTCTAACCTAGACAAGTTGTCTGCAACGGGGTTCTCAGCTCCCTTTCTATCAATTATACGCAAATCAAATTCTTGTAACAAGAGAACCCATCTAATAACTCTAGGTTTAGCATCTTTCTTTTCCATAAGATATTTGATAGCAGCATGATCAGTGTGAATAGTTACTTTGGAATCAACAATATAAGATCTGAACTTATCACAAGCAAAAACAACTGCTAAGAATTCCTTTTCAGTAGTAGCATAATTTGTCTGGGCACTGTCAAGAGTTTTACTAGCATAATGAATAACATTCAATTTCTTATCAACTCTTTGTCCTAGAACAGCACCAATAGCATAATCACTAGCATCACACATAATTTCAAAGTGTAAATTCCAATCAGGCGGCTGAACAATAGGTGCAGAAATCAATGCTTTCTTAAGTATTTCAAATGCTTCTACACAATCATCATCAAAAACAAAATGAACATCTTTTTGCAAGAGATTAGTGAGAGGCCTAGAAATTTTAGAGAAGTCTTTAATAAACCTCCTATAGAAACCAGCATGACCTAGGAAACTTCTTATACCTTTGATATCTTTAGGACACGACATGTTTTCAATAGCATCCACTTTAGCTTTATCAACTTCAATACCTCTTTCAGAAATTTTATGCCCAAGACAATACCTTCATTGACCATAAAGTGGCACTTCTCCCAATTCAATACAAGATTAGTTTCTTCACATCTCTGCAAAACTCGATCAAGGTTGCTTAAGCAATCATCAAAAGAAGTTCTTGTAAACGGAGAAATCATCCATGAAAACCTCAACAATATTTTCACAAAAATCAGAGAATATAGCAATCTTTGAAAGGTAGCAGGTGCACCGTGTAAACCAAAAGGCTTACGTCTATAAGCAAAGGTACCGAAAGGGCAATTAAAAGTGGTCTTTTTTGATCATCTTTTGACACGGGTATTTGAGAAAAAACCCAAATAACCATCTAGAAAGCAAAAATGTGTATGTTTGGATAGTCTTTCTAGCATTTGATCAATAAAAGGTAGAGGGTAATGATCTTTTCTAGTAGCTTTGTTTTATTTGCGAAAATCAATTACCATTCTATAACCTGTAACAATACTTTGTGGGATCAATTCATTCTTATCATTAGGAACAACAGTAATACCTCCCTTCTTAGGGACACAATGAACAGGACTTACCCATTTACTATCAGCAATAGGATAAATTATACCTGCCTCCAGAAGCTTTAGTATTTCATTTCTTACCACTTCTTTCATCTTAGGATTCAACCGTCGTTGGTGACCAACAACTGGTTTAGCATCAGGCTCCAAATTAATTTTGTGTTGACATAGAGTGGGACTAATTCCTTTAAGACCATCAAGATTATATCCAATAGCGGCATGTTGCTTCTTCAGAGTTTTCAATAATTTCTTTTCTTCATGCTCTGAAAGGTTAGCACTAATAATAACATGATATATCTTCTTTTCATCAAGATGAGCATATTTCAAAGTATCAGGTAATTGTTTAATCTCAAACACGGAATCACCCTTGGGTGGAGGAGGATCTCCAAGGATTTCAACAGGCAAGTTGTGTTTCAAAACAGGCCCTTGATTAAAGAATATTTCATCTAATTCCTTTCTTTCATTCATAAACACATAATTTTCATGGTCTAGCAAATATTGTTCTAAAGGATGAGTGGGAGGCACGGCAATAGAAGCAAGACCAATAATTTCATCCTTACTAGGCAATTTTTTATCATGGGGTTGTCTACGAAATTTAGAGAAATTAAAATCATGAGACATATCCCCTAGACCAACCGTAACAATATTTTTCTCGCACTCTATCTTAGCATTGACAGTATTCAAGAAAGGTCTACCAAATATAATGGGACAAAAATCATCTTGAGGGGAAGCAAGAACAACAAAATTAGTAGGGTATTTAATTTTCCCACACAAGACTTCAACATCTCTAACAATCCCAATTGGTGATATAGTATCTCTATTGGCAAGCTTAATAGTAACATCAATATCCTCTATCTCAGTAGGTGCAATATCATTCAAAATTTCTTGAAATAAGGAAAAAGGAATTGCACTCACACTAGCACCCACATCACATAAGCTAACAATGATATCCTATTTTAATAGAAACAACAGGCATGCCAATAACAGGTCTATGTTTATCTTTCATATCAGGTTTAGCAATTCTAGCAGCTTCATCACAGAAATAAATAACATGCCCATCAATATTATCAACCAAGAGATCTTTAACCATAGCAATACTTGTTTCAACTTTAATTTGTTCAGGGGGTGTAGGTTTCCTAGTATAACGCTTACGAACCATAGTTGAAGCTTTAGCATGATCCTTTATTCTAACAGGAAAAGGTGGTTTCTCAATATAAGCAGTAGGAACAATAGGATCAACATTATAAGTAATAGTTTCTTCTTCAACTTTAATAGGTTCAACTACTTTAACTTCAATGGGAGGATGATATTTAAACCACTTCTCCTTAGGGAGATCAACATGAGTAGCAAAAGATTCACAAAAAGAAGCTACTATCTCAGAGTCAAGTCCATATTTAGTGTTAAATTCACGAAAAGCATCGGTATCCATAAAAGATTTAACACAATCAAACTTAAAGTTTATACCCGACTCCTTACCTTCGTGGAGTTGCCAATCTTCAGAGTTGCATTTAATTCTTTCCAATAAATCCCATTTGAATTCAGTATATTTCTTCATAAAAGAACTAGTACAACAAGTATCGAGCATGGATTGTTCATTACGAGAAAGCCGAGCATAAAAATTTTGAATAATAATTTCTCTTGAGAGCTCATGATTGGGGCATGAATATAACATTGACTTAGGCCTCCCCCAAGCTTGAGTGACACTTTCTCCTTGACGAGGCCAAAAATTATATATATAATTCCGATCACGATGAACCAGATGCATAGGATAAAACATCTGATGAAATTCCAATTTCAATCGGTTGTAGTTCCACGATCCAATATCATCACATAGCCTATACCATGTCAATGCCTTTCCCTTCAAAGATAAAGGGAAGACCTTCTTCTTGACGACATCCTCAGGCAAACCTGCAAGCTTAAATAATCCGCAAACTTCATCCACATAGATTAGGTGCATATTAGAATGTAATGTTCCATCTCCTGGATAAGGATTAGCTAGCAGTTTCTCTATCATACCCGAAGGGATTTCATAATAAATATTTTCAGTAGGTGCAGTAGGTTGAGGAGCAACTCTTCGCTCTTTCGGTTGAGGTGAAGATACCCCAAACAAGCCCCTCAAAGGATTATTTTCCATAGTAACAAGTGACAGTAAATTTCAGCACACTATGTAAATGTTTCCTTACCAAATTCCACTTACCAAACGCGCTTCACTCCCCGGCAACGGCGCCAGAAAAGAGTCTTGATGACCCACAAGTATAGGTGATCTATTGTAGTCCTTTCGATAAGTAAGAGTGTCGATCCAATGAGGAGGAGAAGGAAATGACAAGCGGTTTTCAGCAAGGTATTCTCTGCAAGCACTGAAAAATTATCGGTAACAGATAGTTGTGTGATAACATAATTCGTAACGGGGAACAAGTAACAAAAGTAAATAAGGTGCAGCAGGGAGGCCCAGTCCTTTTTGTAGCAAAGGACAAGCCTGAACGAACTCTTATATAAAGCAAAGCGCTCCCGAGGACACATAGGAATTACTGTCAAGCTAGTTTTCATCATGCTCATATGATTTGCGTTCGTTACTTTGATAATTTGATATGTGGGTGAACCGGTGCTTGGGTGTTGCCCTTCCTTGGACAAGCCTCCCACTTATGATTAACCCTCTCACAAGCATCCGCAACTACGAAAGAAGAATTAAGATAAATCTAACCATAGCATGAAACATATGGATCCAAATCAGCCCCTTACGAAGCAACCATAAACAAGGGTTGAAGCTTCTGTCACTCTAGCAACCCATCATCTACTTATTACTTCCCAATGCCTTCCCCTAGGCCCAAATCATGGTGAAGTGTCATGTAGTCAACGTTCGCATAAAACCACTAGAGGAAAGACAACATTCATATCTCATCAAAATATCGAACGAATAACAAATTCACATGTTTACTTATGTAAGACTTCTCCCATGTCCTTAGCAACAAACGTAACTTCACAAAGCATATTCATGATCATAATCAGAGGAGTATTAATTATCATTAAGGATCTGAACATATGATCTTCCACTGAATAAACCAACTAGCATCAACTACAAGGAGTAATCAACGCTAATAGCAACCCACGGTACCAATCTAAGGTTTCAAGACAAAGATCGGATAAAAGAGATGAACCAGGGTTTGAGAGGAGATGGTGTTGGTGAAGATGCTGGTGGAGATTGACCCCCTCTCGATGTGAGGATCATTGGTGATGACGATGGCGATGATTTCCCCCTCCTGGAGGGAAATTTCCCCGGCAGAACAGCTCCGCTGGAGCCCTATATTGGTTCTGCCCAAGTTCCGCCTCAAGACGGCGGCGCTTCATCCCGAAAGCTTCCTTCTCATTTTTTCCAGGTTAAAACACACCATATAGCAGAATATGGGCATCGGGGGCCTGCCAGGTGGCCCACAAGGCAGGGGGCACGCCCCCTACCCTTGTGGATGGCAGGTGGCCCCCCTCTGGTGCTTTCTTCGCCCAATATTTTTTGTGTATTCCAAAACAATCCTCCGTGAAGTTTCAGCACTTTTGGAGTTGTGCAGAATAGTTCTCTAATATTTTCTCCTTTTCCAGTCCAGAATTCCAGCTGCCGGCATTCTCCCTCTTCATGTAAACCTTGTAAAATAAGAGAGAAAAGGCTTAAGTATTGTAATATAATGTGTAATAACAGCCCATAATGCAATAAATATCAATATAAAAGCATGATGGAAAATGGACGTATCAGTCGCACGCCACAATGCCATGCCGCTCATGAGCAAAGCACTGACGTCGCTCTGTAGTGCCCAGCGGCCACTCTTACTCCGCGCCTTAGCCGACACGCCTTTCTTCTCTTGCCACACTCCACCGATGGCGAGTCCCAAGGGTTGGTGGGAGGGATCGGTGGTCACCGTGGAGGATCTTCAGTATTTGCGCGACACGCGGCGGCTGCCAATGGCGACGGAGGTGGCCGTACGCCTGCCGGACGGCGAGCTGGCGCCACAGTCGGGACCCAGCGCGTGGTCTTCTTCTCCCACTTCAAGCGTGGGTTTGGCCTCCTTGTGAGCGACTTCTTCCGCTTGTTTCTGGACTTCTTCGGGCTTCAGCCGCATCACCTGGGGGTGAACGCGGTACTACAGCTCTCGGGGTTCGTTACCCTCTGCGTGGGCTTCCTAGGTGTTGAGCCCAGCTTCGATCTTTGGGTCTACTTCTTCTTCTTGAAGCAGCAGGGGCCGGAGGCGGGCGTGATGTCCGCCTGTAGGCCCATCGTTGTCTCGACCCGGCCGCATAGGGTGTGCCCCAAGATGCCGCTGGAGGATTCTGCCAAGAACTAGCAGAATCTTTCTTCTACGTCTGCAACCTGGGCGCAGATCGCATGAACCTGCCGCCCTTCCTTGATGTGAAGCCGCACGCCAAGACCAACTGGACCTACTGCCCTAAGAACCCGGTGCAGGAGATGTTGAACATGAGCAGCCGGGTTGCCGAGATGGTGGCGCGCGAGGGGCTCACTGGGACGTACCTCATCGTGGCCTTCATCGCGCGCCGGGTGCCGCCACTGCAGCACCGGACGCATATCATAGGCTAGATGGCTGGCCTCCAGGACCCCAACCGGATGTCATCCCGGCGGTTGACGCAGGAGCAGGTCGCTGGCCAGGTAAATGACATCTCGAAGGCCGGGATGAAGGAGGAGTGGCAGTTTGGCAAGGCGCCCTACAGCCATGGGAACCCGGCGCCAGCGGTGAGTCCTTGGTCTTCATACTTTGCTATGTCTCATCTTCTTCTCCGTCCCGACGCGATAAGGGAGGTGATGTTAATGCCATCCGGCATACGTATGATGGACCCGACAGCAGGCGGCAAGCCGGTCGCCAAGAAGAGGCGCCGCACCATCCCGGCAGCGCCGGCAAGACCGGCCATCCCGACGGCGATCGGGTAAGTTTTTTGCTGACTCCAGGTCGCCCTTGGAGTTGGCGCTGGCAGCGACGGATTCCGTGTCTGGAGGCGGCTTCTCGTTCCGTAAGTCCCGGAGCAGCGCCATCGACCTGCCCGAGGGGTCGGCCGAGGAGGATCTTGGCCTGGACCTGGAGGACACACAACGCTGTGCCTGGCAAGACAGGAACAAGGCCCTGGAGGTGGAGGCTGGGGCCATCATGGCCATGGAGGAGGCCTCGGCCCAAGCATGGGCGAGGGCTACCGGGGTGACCAGGCAAGTCGCTGCGGAGCAGGCTTGGCCGGAGATGCCGGCGGGCCTAGAGTCGGCGGAGATGGTCGTCATGCCGCCGACGGAGCAGGGGCGCGACCTGGATGGCCGGGTGGAGATGTCGGTGGATGACCGGGGGGTCATGGAGATCGACGATGACACCCCACCGCGGACCGAGGTGGTTGAGCGGATTGAGGTGGAAGGAGACGGAAGGGGGGATGCCCGAAGGGGGCGCCGCAGGCGATGCCAGACGGGGCGCCACAGGGGACGTCGGAGGGGACACCGACCGGGGTGACGGAGGGGGCACCGGCCGGCGAGGAGACGGCGGGCGGCGGGAACGCCTTGGTCATCAGGCTGCCGCAAGCGGCACCGGGTGGCTGCCCTGGCATCGGGTCGCACCCGGTGCGGGCCGGGTCGAGCACCGCGGCCGTCATCGGGCCGCTGACGCAGGAGGAGGCATCGATGGCCGCCGTGCACCGGCATCTTCGCGGGCGCGAGGACTGGGTTTAGGCCTTCGCCCAGGCCGAGACGGAGCGGGCGCGGGAGCTGGAACGCTCCGTGTTTGTGAGCTTTCTCCTTCTGGATTTTCTCTTGTAGCCGGCTTAGTGGGGGCGCGCTAGCGCACCCACTTGGTGTAGCCCCTGAGATTCGGGCCAACTACGTAGTAGTTGGGTCAAATCTTAAAAGGTCTCTTGTGATAATGCTTGTTTTTCTTCAGCACCTGGATGCCCTCCGAGTCGGCATCTACAACTGGTTCTTGGAGAAGCACCAGCAGGTCTTAGCGTGGCTCGCTGTCAAGGAGGAGGCGCTCCGCCTTGCCAAAGGTTCATCCTGCATGCTCTTAGTGGGGGTGCGCTAGCGGACCCACTGGGTGTAGCCCCCGAGATTCGGGCCAACTACATAGTAGTTGGGTCGGATCTTGAAGTGTTCTTGTCCTTATGTTGTTTTGATTTTGAATCTTTGTCGTGCAGCCGCCGCGGCCGAGGTGCCGGTCTTGTGAACCCGGCTGGCCAGAGCCGGTCTGCAGCGTGATCTGGCAGTTGCCGACGCCGGCTGACTCGGGGTCAAAGTGGAGCAGCTAAAGATGGAGGCCGCCAAGGTGGCGGACGCCCAGCAGGCGCTTGCCAAAGCCGGCCAGCAGCGCAAACAGCTGGCTGGCGAGAAGAGCCGGCTCCAGGCCGTGATACATCTCCAACGTATCTATAATTTATGAAGTATTCATCATGTTATTTTATCATTCTTCGATGTTTTACAATCATTTTATAGCAACTTTATATGATGAGGACATCAATACCATTGTTACACCCATAGCCCCTACTGTTACATATAATGGACCAATTACTAGAGCTCGCGCACGCCAATTAAATTACCAGGTACTTTCGTTTCTTGGTAATGATTCTAATGTTCATGAGAATATGATGTTTCCTAAATTGGATACTTTTGTTTTGCTTACAAATGAAGGGCCTATCTTGGAGAAGGATGAACATTGGAGCAAGAACAAGCATGGAGTTGATGGCATGCGCAAGGGGAACAAGAACGGAGTTACAAGTGATGATTTCAGGACTTTGAAGGCACCATAAGGAGTGAATGAAGCCTTGGACGAAATATACAAGATGCCACTTCATAAATTTCGTCCAGAGGCTATTCTAGGTGCTGCGTCACCTTATTATTGGGCCAGGCCCATGTAATTTCGAAATACATAAGTATAGGTTGTTTTTAGAGTACGTATGTGTGGGGAAATAAGAGATAGGGTTGGTTTCGGACCCCTTCCCCAAGGGCCACGAAATCCCCCCCCCCCTCTTCCTCCATATATACAGCCCTTAGGGCACCGTTTAGACTTTGGGTTTTGTTTAGATTAAAAGTTCGCCATAGCTGCAACTTCGCGTACTTCGTTTGTGTTCAACGACCAGACAAAGGCATCACAGAACCCCACCTTGATCAATAAAGCTTTCCTCTTATATTCGCAATATCCAGATTGCAATCTTAGTTTTTTGCTTGTTCTTCGTTTGCCTGCAGGAAACAGACCTTCGTGGTCAGGTTGATCGTGCTCCGGCGTGGTCAATAACCTCTCGGAGTTGGTTTAGCGATTGCTAAGGCGCGACGTCCTCGCACGTTCGTAGTCGGATCGTCAAAGTCGACTTCCTCCAAAACGATAGCCACCATCTCATCGAAAGACGGGACACCTTTGCCTCTATCATTATATCATTTTTTGGGACTAACGTATTGACCCAGTGCCCAGTGCCAGTTGCTGTTTTTTGCTTGTTTTTTACGTCGTAGAAAATCAATATCAAACGGAGTCCAAACACCGCGAAACTTGCTGGAGATTTTTTATGGACCAGAACACCCAAGATGGGCCAGAGCAGCACCTGGGGGTGCCCCGAGGGGGGTACAACCCACCAGGGTGCGCCTGGGGGCCCAGGCGCGCCCAGGTGGGTTGTGCCCCCCTCGGTGGCCTCCTGCACCCCCTTTTTACCCTATAAATTAACAAATATTCCAAAACCCTTCGGGGTTAACCTAGATAAGAAGTTCCGCTGCCGCAAGGCTCTGTAGCCATTGAAAACCAATCTAGACCCCATTCCGGCACCCTGCCGGAGGGGGGGGATCATCACCGGTGGCCATTTTCATCATCCCGGCGGCCACCACGATGAGCAGGCAGTAGTCCACCCTCGGGGCTGAGGGTTTGTACCAATAGCTATGTGTTTAATCTCTCTCTCTCTCGTGTTCTTGACATGTCACAATCTTGATGTATCGCGGGCTTTGTTAATATAGTCGGATCATATGGTGTTTTCCCCTCTCTATCTTGTTGTGAGGAATTGAGTTTTTCCCTTTGAGATTTCGTTGTTATCGGATTGAATACTTTTATGGATTTGAGAACACTTGATATATGTCTTGCAATTGAATACTCGTGGTGACAATGTGGTATCATATTGATTCACTTGATATATGTTTTGGCACTCAATTCGCGGATTCCCGAGGTGACATTGGGGTAATCTATGCATAGGGGTTGATGCACGTTCTTGTCTTTGTTTCGCCGGTAGAAATCTTGGGCCACTCTTTGAAGTTCTCTGTGTTGGATTGAGTATTATGAATATGAAATTACTTTGGGGCTATTTTAGTATGAACTCAAGGATAGATCGAACGGAAAGAATAGCTTTGTGTTATTTTAGTACGGACTCGAAAGAATAGCTTGGAGGTGGTTTCGTACCCTACAAACAATTTATTCTTATGTTCTCCGCTAGATAGGAACTTTGGAGTGATTCTTCATCGCACTTTGAGGGATGGTGATGTAGGGTAGAACCCTAGATGGCAAATCTTTCACGAAAGGAGCGGATCCCTACGAAGAACGCGATGAACACGAGGGGAAACATGAGGGAAAACACGAGGGGAACACGAGAGAAATCACTCAACCAACAAGAATATATCACACATGCGCTAGATCGATGAACACAAAGGTGAGATACAAGATCCAAAGTCAACAAAGGACGATACAAAGGTAACCGGTTCTTCTCCGTGAGGAGGTCTTGCTGGGGGCCACCCAAAAGGGGGTCTTGAATCCAAGGTGATCTTCTCCGAAGAGGGGCCGCAGTCTCTCTCGAGGAGGAGATCCATAATGGATGAGCAAAGCTCTATCTCAACTATGAGCTAAACCAATGCTAACCCTAGAAAGAGGAAGGGGATGGAGTATATATAGTCTAGGGGGGCGAAGAGGTACATGGGCTTCGGCCCTTCACTGTGCGCAGACAGGTGGAGCTGGATGTCCGGGCATCGGGCCGGATGTCCGGGGCTTCGGGAGGAGCCGGATGTTCGGGCTAGGGGGACGGATGTCCGGGCTGACGGCGAAAGCTTCTGTAGGTTCTGGTGCATGGCGCCGGATTTCCGGGCTTCTGGCCGGATGTCCGGGCTCGGGCCGGATGTCCGGGGCCTGTAGATGTTGGGCGGCTGGGATGTGGCTGTAGTAGATGTCTCCAGCGGCTAGATGTCCAGGGCTGGGGCCGGATGTCCGGGCCCTGGAGCTGTCTTCTTCTCCTTCCGGCGGTTCTCTTCATCCGTGAACTTGGCGGCTTGTCCGTCTTCACGTGCATCCTCGGGAGGTTCCTCTTGACACCTAATCATGCATAGCATATCGGACTTAGGTAGTAGCCATGTCTCGAGTGGATCATATGTGATATCATTAAGGAAGGAAGTCACCTCGTTCTCGAGAGCTCTAGCTCGTGCTTGTGTCATAGGTCCTCTTGGCTCTTGATGAGACGATGGTAGGTCCATGGGGATGATTGTAGGACGCTCCGCATCATCTCCCCTCCCTTGGGAAAGATCCGACCTCGGATCGAAATCCTCATCACCATGGTACGGGGAGAGATCTTTGATGTTGAAGATGTCGCTCACGGAGTACTTGTCGCGTGGGATGTCGATCTTGTATGCGTTGTTGTTGTAGCGTGCAAGCACCTTGAAGGGTCCATCGGCTCGTGGTAGAAGTTTGGACTTGCGCTCGTTGGGGAAACGGTCCTTGCGAAGGTGTAGCCACACAAGATCTCCAACTTGGAAAATCATCGGTTGCTTGTTGACGTTGAGCTTGGTCGCGAGTCGTTGTACTTGGCGCTAGATGGTGTGCCTTGTATCTTCATGCATCTTCTTGAGGAAGTTGACTCGGGCACTCGCGTCCATGTTTGTGCGCTCTTGTAGCGGTAGAGGTAGAATGTCCAATAGTGACAATGGGTTGAAGCCATAGACGACCTCGAAGGGGGACTTCCGGTAGTCGAATGTCTTGCACGGTTGTAGGCGTACTCGGCGATAGGTAGGCACTCCTCCCACTCCTTGATGTTCTTCTTTATCAACACGCGTAGTAGAGTGGAGAGCGTGCGGTTCGTCACCTCCGTTTGGCCGTCGGTTTGTGGATGGTATGCCGAAGAGAACAAAAGCTTGATTCCGAGCTTGGCGCACAAGGTCTTCCAAAAGTAACTCAAGAACTTGACGTCGCGGTCCGAGACAATCATCTCCATGAAGGCGCAAGATTTCCCTACAAAACAAATTTGCAACATGTGAAGCATCGTCTATCTTGTTGCAAGGAATGAAATGTGCCATTTTGGAGAATCGGTCCAACAACAACAAAAACGTAATCCTTGCCATTTCGAGTTCTAGGCAAACCAAGCACAAAATCCATGCTAATATCTTCCCATGGTTGATATGGAATTGGAAGTGGCATATAGAGGCCATGAGATTGGGCTTTAAACTTAGCTTTGTGACATGTAGAGCATCGGTTGGTGAAGCGATTGACGTTGCGAAACATCTTGGGCCAAAAGTAGTTCTTGGAGGGCGTAGCAAATGTCTTGTCGCGTCCAAAGTGTCCAATGAGATTCCTGCAAAAGCAACAAGCGAAGAGAGGACTCGGGGATGCAAAGTTTGTTAGCTCTCATAAGATATCCATCTTTGATGTAGTAGCTTTCCCAAGATGTGTGTGTCAAACACTTAGCATAAGGAATGGCAAAAGAAAGATCGTGCTCATACAAGTCTTTTAGATGCTCAAAGCCAATGACATTTAACTCAAGTTGAGTAACAAGCATGCATATACGGGAAAGCGCATCCGCCACAACATTTTCCTTACCTTTAATATACTTGATGACATAAGGAAAAGACTCAATAAACTCACTCCACTTAGCAAGACGCTTGTTCAACTTAGTTTGACCCTTAAGGTATTTAAGCGTTTCATGATCGGTGTGGATAATGAACTCGTGAAGGCGAAGGTAATGTTCCCATTCATGCAAGACTCGCACTAAAGCATATAGCTCTTTGTCATAGATGGGGTAATTGAGTTGCGCTCCGGTGAGTTTCTCACTAAAGTATGCAATGGGGCGCTTCTCTTGCGTTAACACCCCTCCTATGCCATTACCACTAGCATCGCAATGAATTTCAAAAGGTTTGTCAAAATTGGGTAATGCAAGCACGAGAGCATGAGTAAGCAAATTCTTAAGCTAATTGAAAGCGATATCTTGGGATGTTCCCCAAACAAACGGTGCATTTTTCTTACTCAAAGTAGGCAAAGGTGAAGCAATGGTGCTAAAATCCTTCACAAATCTATGGTAGAAACCGGCTAAACCAAGAAAACTACGCACTTGTTGCAAATTGGTTGGTTGGGGCCAAGTTTTAATAGCATTGATCTTAGATTCATCAACATGAACACCCTTAGAAGATACTACAAAACCCAAGAAAACAAGCTTATCAACACCAAAAAGGCATTTTTCCATATTAGCATAAAGTTGCTCTTTTCGAAGAGTTTGTAGCACGGTGCGAAGGTGGGTGACATGCTCTTTGAGAGATTTGCTAAAAACAAGGATATGATCGAAGTAGACAACAATAAATTCACCAATGTAAGGGCGAAACACATAATGCATAAGACGCATGAAGGTACCGGGTGCTTCCGATAAACCCATAGGCATGACCAACCACTCATATAGACCAAACTTTGTTTTGAAAGCGGTTTTCCATTCATCACCCTCTTGTATGCGGATTTGATAGTAACCACTTTTAAGGTCAATTTTGGAAAAAATAGTGGCACCGCTAAGCTCATCAAGCATATCATCAAGGCGTGGAATGGGGTACCTATATCGAAAGGTGATAACATTGATAGGTCTACAATCGGAGCACATGCGAAAGCTACCGTCTCGTTTTGGCACAAGAATGACCGGTATGGCACAAGGACTCAAACTTTCATGCACATGTCCATGATCTATGAGATGCTTTACTTGCCTTTGTATTTCTTTGGTTTCTTGGGGGTTGACGCGGTAGGGAGCTTTGTTTGGAAGCGACGCTCCGGGGATGAGATCGATTCGGTGCTCAATGCCTCGTATTGGAGGTAGACCCGGAGGTAGCTCACCGGGGAAAACATCTTGGAAGATTGTGAGAGGTGTTAGCTTTTGGTGCCTCGTCCTTGCACAATAGGACATAGTGTAGGACACTGGATGGGTTCTCACACACTTCTCTCATCTCACGTTTGGTGGCAAAGAGAACTAAGTTTTTCTTGTCGCTCATCGTGGAGGCACTCAATTTGGGCTTGTGGCGCTCACTCTCTTTTTGGTGGTTCGCTCTCTCACTATTCTCTCCACGATGGGTGTTTTGCTTGTCGGCGAGCACTTGGCTTGGAGACATAGGACGTAGCACAAACTCTTTCCCTTTCATCTTGAAGCTATAGTGATTTGTACGCCCATTGTGAATGACACCTCGGTCAAATTTCCATGGCCGTCCAAGAAGGAGGTGCCAAACGGTTATCAGAAGGATATCACACTCCAAAGTGTCTTCATAGGCGCCGATCTTGAAAGAGACTTGTACTCTATGCTCGACTTGTATGGTGCCGGTGTCGCTTAACCATTGAACCTTGTAGGGGTGTGGGTGCTTCATCTTGACCAATTGGAGTTTGGAGCATAGTTCTTCACTTGCCAAGTTATGGCAACTCCCTCCATCGATGATGACCTTGACGGACCGTCCATTGATGCCGGCCTTTGTGTGGAAGATATGGCATCTTTGATCTTCGTCTTGTTGATGTTGAAGAGTCAAGACCTTGGAGACAACAAGAGCGGGACTTGAGTCTTTGTCAAAAAAGATGTGATCATCTTCTTCTTCATTGTTCACTTGTCGGTGCATGGCTACTTGCTCAAGAGCTTCCATTTCTCCTTCACTTATTGAGTCATATGTTCCGTCGTCGTTGAGGATCATGGTGCGCTTGTTTGTGCACTCGAAAGACTTGTGGCCTCGGCCTCCGCTTGTGAAGCATTTGAAGGAACTCGTCTTGATGGTGTCATCAGTTGGGGTAGATGATGATGAAGCTTTCTTGAAGTTGCTTGTAGTAGGAGGACGACTTGAGCTTGTCGAAGCTTTCTTGTAACTTGACTTGTCGCCGTTGCTTGTAGATGGCTTGGTTGAGGTAGAAGGTGGTGGAGTCGTCGAAGCTTGATTGTTGGAGAAGCCGTAGGACTTGGATGAGAACTTGGCATACTTGAAGTCGTCTTGTACTTGCCGTTCTGCTTTGGTAGCTAGATGCACTAGCTCGATGAGGTTCGAGTAGGGTTGGAAGTCGGCAATCTTCTTGATAGGGTGATTGAGTCCATTCAAGAAACACGCCATAGTTTGCTCATCATCTTCTTTGACATTGGCACGTATCATGGCAATCTCCATTTCCTTGTAGTACTCTTCAACACTCTTGGTTCCTTGCTTGAGTTGTTGGAGTTTCTTGAAGAGGTCGCGGTGGTAGTAGTTTGGCACGAATCATGCTCTCATGACATCCTTCATTTGTGCCCAAGTGGTGATGGGTGGTTCACCTCTTGCCGATCGGCGCTCAATGACTTGTTCCCACCAAATGAGGACGTAGTCTTGGAATTCGAGGGATGCCATTGCGATCTTCTTCTCTTCTTCGTAGTTGTGCAAGCGGAAGATTTTGTCAACCTTCAATGCCCATGATACGTACTCTTCGGGGTCATTGCTTCCGGTAAACTTGGGCATGGTGAACTTTAGCTTGCCATATCGTTGCTCTTCATTGTGTTGGGGTCGGGGATGATGACGCCCATGTCGTTGAGGATTGACAATCTCATGTTGCTCTTGGCGAGGAGGGTTGTCTTCCTCATGTTGCCCTTGGCGAGGAGGGTTGTCGACCTCATGTTGCTCTTGGCGAGGAGGGGGTCCATTGTCTTCTTGCTCTTGATGGACTTGACTTTCTTGTCTCACATGAGGAGGAGCTTGTCGATCTTGATGAGGAACTTGTCGATCTTGACGAGGAGCTTGTCGATGCACACGTGCTTTGTAAATCCTTTCTTGAGCTTCGTCGCGAAGTGCTTCTTGATGTAGTCGAGCTTGTCGGCCTCGATTGGCTACGGCACGACTTGAGTCATGAAGGGCACGTTCTGCCTCAAGTGCTTGAGCTTCACATAGTTGTTGTTCTTGACGTTGTGCCTCGGCGTCTTGTGCATCTTGATGTTGTCGCGGTCACTCCTCTTGTTCTTGTTGTCGTTGGCGTTGCCGTTCTTGTGCTTGTGCGAATGCAACTTGGTTTTGACGATGTCGATGCTCTTGAGAGTCAGTGTCGTGTAGAGGATTGCGGTTTGCTTGACGGTCTTGATGCGCGGCACGACGAAGAGTATTCGATGTCGGTGTACTTGAACCGGAGAGGGTGTCGTCGGAGTGACGACTTGAGCGGCTCCGTCTTGAAGAGGACGAAGTTGTAGAAGAGCGGACCATCATGGTTCGGATATCTTCCTTGTGGGAACTCATGGATGTGTCAAAGTAGTCTCTTGTACGTTGCTCGGATTGTCATAGGTCGGTGGCGAGATTGTCAATGTGGTCGCCCAAAGCAAGTTGTTCTTGATGCAAAGCCCGATGTGCACCAAATAGTTGAGTCTTGGTGACGTAGGATGACATGCCGTTGTCTTGCTCCAAGAAGAGTGGGTTGGTAGAAGTACTTGGCCTATCCATCATTCCAAACAAAGATATGTGAGTGGGAGAAAGAGAAGAACCAATACCAAATGTACCTTGACCGATGTTGAAAATGGATCAAAGATCACTCCAATGTGTAGCAAGGAAATAGCACAATTGGTACCAATTCTTGTCGGTTCTCACACCTACACAAGCAAAAGCTTATGGTGGAGCTTGGTTAGGATGGTGGCACAAAAATTTGATGCAATTGTAAGTGAGACTCAATAATGTTGGAAAAGATTCGCGACTTGTAAATGCAACAAGTAGACCAATAGCAAGATATGGTATACGGAAACACACACACAAATAGATAAGTGGGGTTGGGTAACCAAGGATGAGCCAAAATGTGGAATCCACCAAGATGCTCTTGTTGCACAACACTAGAGAGACGCTAGCACGATTGCACAATAGGCGGATACGAAATTGTGCACAACCTACTAAGAAAAAATGCAACGACTTCTATCCCAAGTATGCTATATGTATGATGTTTCTATGCTCTTGATCCAAGATGATCGAGTATGACAATCTTAATGTTGTATGATGCTATGGTTCTTGCATATAAGCTCTTTGCTTATCTTTCTTGTTTCGCTTAAAAGCTTGTTTGGCTCTTTGTTGTTTGAGCTCTTTTCTCATGCAATGCTTCACGAACCAAGATAGCAATTGTGTATGCGAAGACAACTTTTTGACAGAAAGAGATGATACCAAGATATGCAACACGATGATGGTATGTATGCTATGGGAAGTATGATCACTAATGTGCACAAGTCATGTTGCCGGCAATACTCAAAGGCTAGTCTCGATGGGTAAGCTACGCAAAAGTAAGGCCATGGGGTTATCAATGCAAATGCAAGAGAGTATGATGATATCACGATACCAAAGTGATACCGAGGTGAGGTTGATACCACAATTGTGATGTAGCCGTTCGTAGTAGTCCTTGGCGAAGATGAGCAGTGGTGATGTTGATGCCGAACCGTACCTCGATAGCCGAAACACAATAGGACACAGAAACCACAACTTAAATTCTCAAAGCAAAACGGGTCAAATTTTTAGGAGTTGGTAGCGGGAAGGGCTATGGTGGTGCTATGCGGAAGTGGTGGTGGTATGCGGAAGTGTATGTGGGCACCGGGACAAAATTTGGCGAGGGTTAGGCGGAAAGCGGAGTGGAGGATGGAAGTGATGCTGTCAGGGGCCGGATGTCCGGGCTGAAGGCCGGATGTCCGGGTTGGGCCGGATGTCCGGGCTGTCGGGCCGGATGTCCGGGCTGTCGGGCCGGATGTCCGGGCTCGGGATCCGTGGACGAACTCGAAGAACACCGCGTGGAGAGGTCAAATCCGGGGCAAAAGTCGGAAGATTTTGTGGATGGGAAATGGGGAAAAGGTGGGGAAAAGCTAGATCTACCTGCAGCACACGAAACCCGCGGATCAAATCCAACAAAACTTCACACACCAACAAATCACAAAAAAATTTGGGGCTATTTTTGTGGGGCAATTTTCGGATTAAGACGAAAAACAACAAAATCAAGCTAGAAAACAAAGAGAGGGGGCTCCGAAATCATGATCAACGTGGCTCATGATACCAAGATGATGTAGGGTGGAACCCTAGATGGCCGATCTTTCACGAAAGGAGCGGATCCCTACGAAGAACGCGATGAACACGAGGGGAAACACGAGGGAAAACACGAGGGGAACACGAGAGAAATCACTCAACCAACAAGAATAGTTCACACATGCGATAGATCGATGAACACAAAGGTGAGATACAAGATCCAAAGCCAAAAAAGGATGATACAAAGGTAACCGGTTCTTCTCCGTGAGGAGGTCTTGATGGGGGCCACCCAAAAGGGGGTCTTGAATCCAAGGTGATCTTCTCCGAAGAGGGGCCGCAGTCTCTCTCGAGGAGGAGATCCGTAATGGATGAGCAAAGATCTATCTCAACTATGAGCTAAACCAATGCTAACCCTAGAAAGAGGAAAGGGATGGAGTATATATAGTCTAGGGGGGCGAAGAGGTACATGGGCTTCGGCCCTTCACTGTGCGCAGATAGGCAGAGCCGAATGTCCGGGCGTCGAGCCGGATGTCCGGGGCTTCGGGAGGGGCCGGATGTCCGGGCTGACGGCGAAAGCTTCTGTAGGTTTTGGTGCGTGGCGCCGGATTTCCGGGCTTCTGGCAGGATGTCCGGGCTCGGGCCGGATGTCCGGGGCCTGTAGATGTTGGGCGGCTGGGATGTGGCTGTAGTAGATGTCTCCAGCGGCCGGATGTCCGGGGCTGGGCCCGGATGTCTGGGCCCTGGAGCTGTCTTCTTCTCCTTCCGGCGGTTCTCTTCATCCGTGAACTTGGCGGCTTGTCCGTCTTCACGTGCATCCTCGGGAGGTTCCTCTTGACACCTAATCATGCATAGCATATCGGACTTAGGTCGTAGCCATGTCTCGAGTGGATCATATGTGATATCACTAAGGAAGGAAGTCACCTCCTTCTCGAGAGCTCTAGCTCGTGCTCGTGTCATAGGTCCTCTTGGCTCTTGATGAGACGATGGTAGGTCCATGGGGATGATCGTAGGATGCTCCGCATCAGATGGTTATATGATACAATTATATTAGCATTGTTGAGCGATTGCACTAGCGAATGTACGGACCCTTGGCCTCATTTTCAAGCATTGCAATACCGTTTTTGTGCCTGTTTACTATTTGCTAGCTTGCTGTTTTTATTTCTTTAGATTATAAAAATATATTTCTACCATCGATATTACACTTTTATCACCATCTCTTCGCCGAACTAGTGCACCTATACAACCATTTGCCATTGTATTGGGTGTGTTGGGGACATAAGAGATTTCTTGTATTTGATTGCAGGGTCGTTTGAGAGAGACCATCTTCATCTTACACCTCCCACGGATTGATAAACCTTAGGCCATCCACTTGAGGGAAAATTGCTATTGTCCTACAAAACTCTGCGCTTGGAGGTCCAACACGTGTCTACAAGAATAAAGTTGCATAGTAGACATGAAGCTCTTTTCTAGCGCCGCTGCCGGGGAGGTGAGTGCTTGAAGGTATATCTTTAGATATTGCAATTGAATCTTTTAGTTTCTTGTTTTATCACTAGTTTGGTTTATAAAAGAAAACTACATAAAAAATGGAATTGAGGTTGCATCATATTATTGATCATCTTTATAATATCTTTCTTGAAAATGATGGATCGGAAAATTGTGCTCAATTTTTAGAAGAAGTCAATAAAATGTTTGGCACAAAATATTTGAATTATGAGCATGATTGCAATGTTGTTAGTATGAATTCTTTGAATATCCATGATGCTAATGATATGCAAAGCTACAAGCTTGGGGATGCTATGTTTAATGAAGATGATATTTTTAGTCCCCCAAGTTTTGATGAGAAAATTTATTATGATGATCGCACGCCTCATATTTATGATGATTATATTGATGAAAGTGGATTCGGAGATGTCATGACTTTATTTGATGATGAATCCACTATTTTGGAAGAGGTTGTAATTGATTATGACAACAAAGTTGCTATCTATGATGATTATGGTGATGACATGTATGCTATATTGAGTAATGATAACCATGAAACTTGTCATCATGATTTTAATTTTCAATCCCATGATAGTTATTTTGTTGAGTTTGCTCCCACTACTATTTGTGAGAATAAATTTGCTTATGTGGAGTGTGAGAAAATTTCTATGCTTATGTATCATGAAAAGAATGCTTCATGTGATGGTTATATTGTTGAATTCATTCATGATGCTACTGAAAATTATTATGAGGGAGGAACTTATGCTTGTAAGAATTGCAACAATATCAAGTTTCCTTTCTATGTGTTGAAAGTTTTGAAGTTATGCTTGTTTTGCCTTCCTATGCTAGTTGATTCTTGTTCCCATAAGTTGTTTTCTCACAAAATCTCTATGCATAGGAAATGGGTTAGACTTAAATGTGCTAGTCATATGCTTCATGATGCTCTCTTTTCTTATCTTTCATGTAAGCATCATTGAAATCATCATGCCTAGCTAAAAGGCATTAAAGAAAAGCGCTTGTTGGGAGACAACCCACCACTTTTACTTACTGTTTTTGTGTGTTCACATGATTATGCTACTGTATTGATCATGTTTTATTTCTTTTGTCTCAATAAAGTTCCAAGTAAAGCCTTTGGGATCATGCTGGGTGATAGTTGATTTGATCTTGCTGAAAAACAGAAACTTTTGTGCTCACGAAAATAATACTCATTTCTAACAGAAGAGTGTTTTTGAGTTGATTATTTTTGCAGAAGTTTAATATACAAATTGCTCACGTGGTTCTAAGTTTTTCATAATTTTTGGAGTAGGAGAAGTATGGTAGTTATCCGGATCATTACAAATTGTTCTGTTTTTGACAGATTTTATTTTCAATGCATACTTTGCTTGCTTTCTAGTTTCTATGGCTTATATTGCTCAATATAAATTGTGGAAATGATATGCTAAAGTAGGCATTGTGTGTAAACAATTATGAATCTTGTCTTTGACAGTACCAAAGTGAAATGGTTTGTTCTTTATCATACTAACCTATCTCACGAAATTCCGTTAAGTTTTGTGTGATTGAAGTTTTCAAGTTTTGGGTGAGATATCGATATGAGGAGAATAAGGAGTGACAAGACCCTAAGCTTTGGGATTCCCAAGGCACCCCAAGGTAATATTCAAGGAAGATCCAAGCAACTAAGCTTGGGGATGCCCCGGAAGGCATCCCCTCTTTGGTCTCCAATATTATCGGTAACCTCACTTGGACCTATGTTTTCATTCGTCACATGATAGGTGTTTTGCTGGAGCGTCAATTTATTTTGTTAGGATTTGATTGCTGTTATTTATAATAATGTTTTACATCTTTTATTTCAAGAAAAGTGGCATTGATAGCCTTTTCCATGCTTATTTTACAAGTCTACTTGTTGCTGTTTGAAAACAGAAAGTTTACCGCTGTTGCAAAAATTCCCTAGAAAAGTCAGAATGTGATAAAATGTTGAAACTTTTTGCATAATAAGCTCTGATAAATTTTCTACAGTGTGGTAGAATTTAATACTGTTTGGAGTTGAATAAGTATTGATACTCTTGCATTCTTTACAGACTGTACTGTTTTGGCCGATTGTTGTTATGTTGCATTGTTTGCATATGTTTGCTTGTTTAATGATTCTATTTGAGGATAGGAGTATTAAATATCCAGAGGCATTTAGTATGCAATGTTGAATAAGAATTTTAGTGATTTGCTACAGGAGAGAATGATAAGGTTTTCGCATTAGTTTATACTAACTTATTTCACGAGTTCTTGTTGAGTTTTGTGTGGATGAAGTTTTTAAGATTTAGGGAAACCGTGATATAAAAGGAATTAAGGAGACACAAAAGCTCAATATTGGGGATGCCCAAGGCATCCCAAGATAATATTTCAAGATGATGAGGACATCAATACCATTTTTACACCCACAACCCATGCTACTATACATACTGGACCGATTACTAGAGCTCGCGCACGCCAATTAAATTACCAGGTACTTTCGTTTCTTGGTAATGATTCTAATGTTCATGAGAATATGATGCTGCCTAAATTGGATACATTTGTTTTGCTCACAAATGAAGGGCCTAGCTTGGAGAAGGATGAACATTGGAGCAAGAACAAGCATGGAGTTGATGGCATGCGCAAGGGAGACAAGAACAGAGTTTCAAGTGATGATTTCAGGACTTTGAAGCCACCATAATGAGTGCATGAAGCCTTGGACGAAATATACAAGATGCCACTTCATAATTTTTGTCCAGAGGCTATTCTAGGTGCCGCGTCACCTTATTTTGGGCCAAGCCCATGTAATTTCGAAATACTTCAATATAGGCTGTTTTTAGAGTCCGTATGTGTGGGGAAACAAGAGTTAGGGTGGGTTTCGGACCCCTCCTCCAAGGGCCACGAAATCCCCCCTCTTCTTCCATATATATAGCCCCTAGGGCATCGTTTAGACTTTGGGTTTTGTTTAGATTAAAAGTTCGCCATAGCCGCAACTTCGCGTATTTCGTTTGTGTTCAACGACCAGACAAAGGCGTCACAGGACCCCACCTTGATCAATAAAGCTTTCCTCTTATATTCGCAATATCCAGATTGCAATCTTAGTTTCTTGCTTGTTCTTCATTTGCCTGCAGGAAACAGACCTTCGTGGTCAGGTTGATTGTGCTCCGGTGTGGTCAATAACTTATCGGAGTTGGTTTAGCGATTGCTAAGGCGCGACATCCTCGCACGTTCGTAGTCGAATCGTCAAAGTTGACTTCCTCCAAAACGATAGCCACCATCTCATCGAAAGACGGGACACCTTTGCCTCTATCAAGTGGTATCAGATTTCCAGGTTGCTCGGTGAGATTTTACAGTTTTTCGTAGTTTAGATCGAGTCTGTTCTTCATACCTATAGTCCACGAAAAAGCCAAAAAAATTATTAGGGTTAGTTCATCTTATCCGAACCAATCTGAGCCTTTGCATAATCTTTTCTGTATTTGCTTTGTTGAATTTGCGGTTGCATCGTCATGTCAAGTTGCTGGTCCTAGCGTCTAGTACTTTAGAGTTTTGAGTTTTGTTCACAAGTTGTCACGCCGCCGCCGCACCATCGTCATCACCGCTGCCATATACCACCATTGTCATCACCGTTGCCATATACCACCATCATCATCACCGCTGCCATATACCACCATCGTCATCACCGCTGCCATATACCACCATCGTCATCGTCGCTACCATATACCACATATCCACCGCCATCACGCTAATCCGAGTCCACCTCCATCACAGATTCGCCACCAGTCCGTGTTCCATTGCCCTGCAAATATCCGCCACCAGTCCGAGTTTCCACCAGATTCATCTCCGCCACCAGTCCTAGTCCGAGTCCAGTAATTATTGCTTTGTTCTCGACTTCCAGATCACGCGATACTCCGAGTCGTGATAGAGTAGGACTCCCCAACTTCCGAGCCATCCGCAGAAGAAAAATAGTTCCAGTTTAAAAAAAACTAAGTCTGGAAAATTCTAGCTAGGCAGTTTTTAGGACATTTGTAGACTTCTTCAAAAAAAATTGTTGCGGAGAAAAAAAAGTGAAAAAATAAAAAAAATTCAGAGTGTGCTCCTCCCTTGTTTACGTGCAGCGCCGTGATTTGTTAGTGTTCTAGGTTCGCTTCTCTAGTACGGTCTAGCCTAGGACCAACACAGTACCGTCGTTGAGCGTTTATTCAACTTTGCATCTCTGAATTGATTATTGCTGACCCTTTTTGCTACCATATTATAAGCCTTCCCAGCTCCACATACATCTACATCGTGCGTTTGACTCTTCCTGGTAATCGCTCTATCCAAGCTTTGAGAGTTTTGACTACATCGGTTGCCGATCACCGCCTGCTGCTGGGTAAGAACTGGTAAGAATTTGAGATTTGCTTGACGGATTTGTGACACCCACCACCACCACCACTTGTTAGTAGTCTATAGGATCATATTTTTGTGTGTTTCTATTGCTGCTAACCATGCCAGGATCACAAGCCGACGAGATTGACTGGGAGAACTTAACGAACAAGGAGCTTCATGATAAGTTTCAGCAAATGATGACTCAACAGGTGCAAGATGTGCTGAACAATTTTGAAGAGGCCATGGAGAAGATCACTGGCCTTGAGAAGACGTTCGAAACAAAGCTCGATAACAGATTTAATGAACTGCTTGCGCGTCTTCAACCACCGGCTGCACCTGCCGCACCTCTACAACAACAACAACAACGACTACCTCCACGTCGGGAAACAACCCTCCGCCGAGCGAGTCGTGTCCCTCTTCACCCTGGCCAAACTGCTGGTGCTGCTGTTGATACTTCTGTGGCTCCTGCTGCTGATGTGGAGGAGGAACATTATGCGGGAGATTACGAGGATGAGGTTGATCAAAATCAGAACTACGTGCAACCACCAGCACCACAACCACCAGGTCGTCCACACGCAAATAATGGCAATGTTAGGGCTCCCCCTCAGGTACGAGATCATGACCATCTCCCTAAACTAAAACTGAATATTCCACCATTTCAGGGTAGATATGTTCCTGATATATATCTTACTTGGGAGTTAGAAACTAAACAACGATTACATGTTTACAATATCCTGAGGAGAGACGTGTTCCTGCTGCTGTTTGTGCTTTCACTAGATTTGCATGTGTTTGGTGGTCTGAACATTGTAGATTATATCCTGTTCCAGCTACTTGGGCTGCTTTGAAAACTGCTATGCGTACTCGTTGGGTTCCACCATATTATCAACGTGAATTACTTCAAAAATTGCAGCGCTTAAGACAAGGAAAAAATTCTGTAGAAGATTATTATCAGGAATTACAAACTGGCTTTATTAGATGTGGTATTGTTGAGGAGAATGAAGCTATGCTTGCACGTTTTATGGGTGGATTAAATAGAGAGTCAGACCATTCTAGAGTATAAGGATTATAATAATATCACTCGTTTATTCGATCTTGCTTGTAAAGCTGAACGTGAAGTGCAGGATCGACAGGTATTGGCGCGAACTAACTTTTCTGCAAGTCGACCTTCATCATGGACACCACGTGCATCATCTACTTCCACTTCACCATCACCTCCTTCTGGTGCCACCTCCAACCGTGATACAAGAAAGCAGGCACAACCACCACTATCTGCCAAGAGCACACCTGCCGGGCCTGCACAGAGCTCTTCTTCTTCCATGGCGTCAACAGGGCACACACGTGATATTATCTGTCGTCGTTGTAAGGGAAGAGAACATTTTGCGAGAGAATGCAAATCTCAGCGTGTGATGATTGCTACTGAGGATGGTGGGTATGAGTCCGCTAGTGACTATGATGAGGAGACTTTAGCTCTTATTACACATGAAGAACACGGTGGAGATGATTCTGATCATGAGACGCAATACATGGCTCCTGAAGATGCTAAGAGGTATGAATGTTTAGTTGCTCAACGTGTTTTGAGTGTGCAGGTTACACAAGCTGAGCAAAATCAGAGGCATAATTTGTTCCATACAAAGGGAGTTGTGAAGGAACGTCGTATTCGCGTCATCATAGATGGAGGGAGCTGCAACAACTTGGCTAGCATGGAGATGGTAGAGAAGCTATCTCTCACCACAAGACCACATCCATATCCTTACTACATCCAATGGTTCAACAACAGCGGCAAGGCTAAGGTAACACGTACTGTTCGGGTGCATTTTAGTATCTCTACATATGCTGATTATGTTGATTGTGATGTGGTACCTATGCAAGCATGTTCCTTATTACTTGGTAGACCATGGCAATTTGATAAAAAAATTGTACACCATGGTAGAAACAATCAGTATACTCTTGTTCATAAGGATACAAATATTACTTTGCTTCCTATGACTCCTGATTCCATTTTGAAAGATGATATTCATAGAGCTAATAAAGCAAAACAGGAGAAAAATAAGAGTGAAAATCAGATTGTGGCAAAAGAATTTGAGCAACAAATGAAGCCTAATAATAAACCATCTAGTGTTGCTTCTGAAATTAAATTGAAAAGTCCATGTTTACTTGCCACCAAATCTGATATTGATGAGCTAGTTTTTAGCAAATCTGTTTGCTATGCTTTTGTGTGCAAAGAGGCATTATTTTCATTCAAGGACGTGCCTTCCTCTTTGCCCCTTGCAGTCACTAACATTTTGCAGGAGTTCGCTGACGTCTTCCCACAAGACGTGCCACCAGGATTACCACCTATTCGAGGGATTGAGCATCAAATTGACTAATTCCCAGTGCATCGCTACCCAACCGTGCACCATACTGTACCAATCCAGAGGAGACGAAGGAGATTATGCGTCAAGTACAGGAGCTGCTCGACAAAGGTTATATATGCGAATCTCTTAGTCCTTGTGCTATTCCTATTATACTAGTGCCTAAAAACGATGGTATGTCGCGTATGTGTGTTGATTGTAAAGGCATTAATAATATTACTATTCATTATCGTCATCCTATTCCTAGGCTAGATGATATGCTTGATGAATTGAGTGGCTCTACAATATTCTCGAAAGTTGATTTGCGTAGTGCATACCATCAAATTCGTATGAAATTGGGAGATGAATGGAAAACATCATTTAAAACTAAGTTTGGTTTATATGAGTGGTTAGTCATGCCTTTTGGGTTAACTAATGCACCTAGTACTTTCATGAGACTAATGAACGAAGTTTTACGTGCTTTCATTGGACGATTTGTGGTAGTCTATTTTGATGATATACTGATTTATAGCAAATCTTTGGAAGAACATTTGGAACATTTACGTGTTGTTTTTATTGCTCTACGTGATGCACATTTGTTTGGTAACCTTGGGAAGTGCACCTTTTGCACCGACCGAGTATCTTTTCTTGGCTATGTTGTTACTCCATAGGGAATTGAAGTTGATAAAGCCAAGATTGAAGCTATTGAGAGTTGGCCGCAGCCCAAAACGGTCACACAAGTGCGGAGTTTTCTTGGACTCGCTGGTTTCTATAGGCGTTTTGTGAGAGATTTTAGCACCATTGCTGCACCTCTCAACGAGCTTACAAAGAAGGATGTGCCTTTTGTTTGGGGTACCGCACAGGAAGAAGCCTTCACGGTATTGAAAGATAAATTGACACATGCTCCTTTACTCCAGCTTCCTGATTTTAATAAGACTTTTGAGCTTGAATGTGATGCTAGTGGAATTGGATTAGGAGGTGTGTTATTACAAGATGGCAAACCTGTTGCATACTTTTCTGAAAAATTGAGCGGGCCTAGTCTGAACTATTCTACTTATGATAAAGAATTATATGCTCTTGTTCGGACTTTAGAAACATCGCAGCATTATTTATGGCCCAAAGAATTTGTTATACATTCTGATCATGAATCTTTGAAACACATTAAAAGTCAAGAAAAACTGAACCGTAGACATGCTAAATGGGTTGAATTCATTGAGACTTTCCCTTATGTCATTAAACACAAGAAGGGTAAAGAAAATGTTATTGCTGATGCTTTGTCTCGTCGTTATACTATGCTTTCACAACTGGACTTTAAAATATTTGGTTTGGAGACCATCAAAGATCAATATGTGCATGATGCTGAATTTAAAGATGTATTGCAGAATTGTAAAGAAGGTAGAACATGGAACAAGTTCGTCGTTAACGATGGATTTGTGTTTCGTGCTAACAAGCTATGCATTCCAGCTAGCTCCGTTCGTCTTTTGTTGTTGCAGGAGGCGCATGGTGGAGGACTAATGGGACACTTTGGCGTGAAGAAGACGGAGGATATACTTGCTACACATTTCTTTTGGCCAAAGATGAGACGGGATGTTGAGCGTTTTGTTGCTCGCTGCACTACATGTCAAAAAGCTAAGTCACGACTCAATCCTCATGGTTTATATATGCCTTTGCCTGTACCTAGTGTTCCTTGGGAGGATATATCTATGGACTTTGTTTTAGGTTTACCTCGAACAAAGAAGGGGAGGGATAGCATATTTGTTGTCGTGGATAGGTTCTCGAAAATGGTACACTTTATACCATGTCATAAAAGCGATGATGCTGTTAATGTTGCTGATTTGTTCTTTCATGAAATTATTCGCTTGCATGGTGTGCCAAATACTATAGTTTTAGATCGTGATACTAAATTTCTTAGTCACTTTTGGAGATGTTTATGGGCTAAGTTGGGGACTAAATTACTTTTTAGTACTACTTGTCACCCCCAAACTGTTGGTCAAACTGAAGTAGTGATGAGGACATCAATACCATTGTTACACCCACAACCCCTGCTACTATACATAGTAGACCGATTACTAAAGCTCGCGCACGCCAATTAAATTACCAGGTACTTTCGTTTCTTGGTAATGATTCTAATGTTCATGAGAATATGATGCTGCCTAAATTGGATACATTTGTTTTGCTTACAAATGAAGGGCCTAGCTTGGAGAAGGATGAACATTGGAGCAAGAACAAGCATGGAGTTGATGGCATGCGCAAGGGAGATAAGAACAGAGTTTCAAGTGATGATTTCAGGACTTTGAAGCCACCATAATGAGTGCATGAAGCCTTGGACGAAATATACAAGATGCCACTTCATAATTTTCGTCCAGAGGCTATTCTAGGTGCTGCGTCACCTTATTTTGGGCCAGGCCCAGGTAATTTCGAAATACTTCAATATAGGTTGTTTTTAGAGTCCGTATGTGTGGGGAAACAAGAGTTAGGGTGGGTTTCGGACCCCTCCTCCAAGGGCCACGAAATTCCCCCCTCTTCCTCCATATATACAGCCCCTAGGGCATCGTTTAGACTTTGGGTTTTGTTTAGATTAAAAGTTCGCCATAGCCGCAACTTTGCGTACTTCGTTTGTGTTCAACGACCAGACAAAGGCGTCACAGAACCCCACCTTGATCAATAAAGCTTTCCTCTTATATTCGCAAAATCCAAATTGCAATCTTAGTTTCTTGCTTGTTCTTCGTTTGCCTGCAGGAAACAGACCTTCATGGTCAGGTTGATCGTGCTCCGGCGTGGTCAATAACCTCTCGGAGTTGGTTTAGCGATTGCTAAGGCGCGACGTCCTTGCACGTTCGTGGTCGGATCGTCAAAGTCGACTTCCTCCAAAACAATAGCCACCATCTCATCGAAAGACGGGACACCATTGCCTCTATCAAGTAGTCAATAGAACATTGTCTACTATGCTTAGGGCTGTTTTGAAGAATAATAAGAAAATGTGGGAAGAATGCTTGCCTCATATTGAATTTGCTTATAATCATTCATTGCATTCTACTACTAAGATGTGCCCTTTTGAAATTGTGTATGGTTTCCTACCTCGTGCACCCATTGATTTGTTGCCTCTTCCATCTTCGGAGAAGGTTAATTTTGATGCTAAACAACGTGCTGAATTGATCTTAAAAACGCATGAGTTAACTAAGGAAAACATTGAGCGGATGAATGCTAAATATAAACTTGCTAGAGATAAGGGTAGAAAACATGTTGTCTTTGCACCTGGAGATCTTGTTTGGTTACATTTGCGTAAGGATAGGTTTCCTCATTTGCGCAAATCAAAGCTAATTCCACGTGTTGATGGTCCTTTTAAGGTGTTAGAGAAAATAAATGATAATGCATATAAACTTGAGCTGCCTGCAGATTTTGGGGTTAGTCCCACTTTTAACATTGCAGATTTGAAGCCTTATTTGGGTGAGGAAGATGAGCTTCCGTCGAGGACGACTTCATTTCAAGAAGGGGAGGATGATGAGGACATCAATACCATTGTTACACCCACAACCCCTGCTACTATACATACTGGACCGATTACTAGAGCTCGCGCATGCCAATTAAATTACCAGGTACTTTCGTTTCTTGGTAATGATTCCAATGTTCATGAGAATATGATGCTGCCTAAATTGGATACATTTGTTTTGCTTACAAATGAAGGGCCTAGCTTGGAGAAGGATGAACATTGGAGCAAGAACAAGCATGGAGTTGATGGCATGCGCAAGGGAGATAAGAACAGAGTTTCAAGTGATGATTTCAGGACTTTGAAGCCACCATAATGAGTGCATGAAGCCTTGGACTTTGAAGCCTTGGACGAAGTTATATGATTGCTAACACTCACCGCATACACATGAGCAAAACGTTTCAACCGAACACATAGAAAGATAGGGGCTTATAATTTTGCCTCCAACGTATTCACCTCAAGGGTGATGTCAACAATAATAACTCATGCTACCCATATCCAACTGGATATATGTGCCTAGATCTTTCCTCACCACACGATGCTTGCCAAAAGAGAATAATAAAAAAGAAATAGAGAGAAAAACTTTGGCTCTTGCATGAAAGTAAATACATAAAAGTAAAAGGTAGGCCCTTCGTAGAGGGAAGCAGAGGTTGCCATGCGCTTTTTGTTTGTATGCTCAACCCCTTAGTGCAAGAGAACGTCAGGTTATATTGCCCCTTATGAGATCAACCTTTATTATGAAGTCTGTCGCTTTTATTCTTTGCCATCACAAGTTCGTACACCGCTCAATTTTCTCTTACACTAAATGATCTAACACTTTTAGAAGCAACTTTTATTGCCTTATTGCACCGATGACAACTTACTTGAAGGATCTTCCTCAATCCTTAGGTAGGTATGGTGGACTCTTGAAAATAAGATTTGGGTTTAAGGGTTTTTGGATGCACGAGTAGTATCTTTACTTGGTGCGGAATTTTTGGCTAGCAAAGATGGGGGGCAAGCACCACATGTTTAAGGATCTATGACAATATAACTTCTATGTGAATATGAACAAACATAAATCATTACGTTGTCTTCCTTGTCCAACGTCAACAATTTTGGCACATAATATTTTAATGGGGGCTCATAATCACAAAACATTTCCAAGATAGTGTATTTGCATGTGAAAGTTCTCTTCCTTCTACTAATCATTCATGAATATCTTGTATGACCAATGTTGTGATTGTCAAGCCTCAAAAGATTTCACTTTCTAAACCCAATGTGAAGCTACCACTAGGCATGATATGAACATATAATTTGAACTTCATTACATTCAATTTATTCAACAATTTACTCATAGAATATAAGTGAAGCACAAGAGTAAATGACAAGCTACTCCAAAAAGATATAAGTGAAGATCAATCGAGTAGTTATGTAAATGGGTAGCAAATTGAGGATTCTCTCTTATTTAAAACTTTCAGATATAAGTATTTTATTAAAATAGCAAGCAAAACAAAACAAAATTACATTCCAAGAATAGCACAACTCATGTGAAGAAGCAAAAAACATAGGCTCAACCGATACTAACGGATAATTGTTGATGAAGAAAGGTGGGATGCCTCTCGGGCCATCCCCAAGCTTAGATGCTTGAGACTTCTTGAAATATTATCTTGGGATGCCTTGGGCATCCCCAAGCTTGAGCTTTTGTGTCTCCTTAATTCCTTTTATATCATGGTTTCCCTAAATCTTAAAAGCTTCATCCACACAAAACTCAACAAGAACACGTGAGATAAGTTAGTATAAACCAATGCAAAAACCTTATCATCATCTACTGTAGCAAATCACTAAAATTATTATTTGACATTGCATACTAAATTCCTCTGCATATTTAATACTCCTATCCTCAAATAGAATCATTAAACAAGCAAACATATGCAATCAATGCAAACATAATAGCAATCTGCCAAAACAGTACAGTCTCTAAAGAATGCAAGAGTATCAATACTTCTTTAACTCCAAAACTTATGAAAATTTACCACAGTGTAGAAAATTTATCATAGCTTATTGTGCAAAAAGTTTCAGCATTTTATCACATTCTGACTTTTCTAGGGAATTTTTGCAACAGCGATAAACTTTCTGTTTTGAAACAGCAACAAATAGACTTCCAAAATAAGCATGGTAAAGGCTATCCTTGATATTTTTATTGAAGTAAAAGATACGAAAAATTATTCTAATTAACAGCAATAAAATGAAAACAAAATAAAATGATGCTCCAAGCAAAACTCATATCAAGTGACGAATAAAAATATAGCCTCAAGTAAGGTTACCGATAATGTTGGAGACGAAAGAGGGCATGCCTTCCGGGGCATCCCCAAGCTTAGTTGCTTGGATCTTCCTTGGATATTTACTTGGGGTGCCTTGGGCATCCCAAATCTTAGGGTCTTCTCACTACTTATTCTCCTCATATCGATATATCACCCAAAACTTGAAAACTTCAATCACACAAAACTTAACGGAACTTCGTGAGATAGGTTAGTATGATAAAGAGCAAAACCATTTCACTTTGGTACTATCAAAGACAAGATTCATAATTGTTTCCACACAATGCCTACTGTATCATATCATTTCCACAATTTATATTGAGCAATATAAGCCATAGAAACTAGAAAACAAGCAAACTATGCATTGAAAACAGAATCTGTCAAAAACAGAACAGTCTATAATGATCTGCAGAATAACCATACTTCTGCTAATCCAAAAATTCTAAAAAAGTAAGAAAACATAGAGAATTTGTATATCTATCTTCTATAAAAAAATCAGAATTTTTTTACGCTCCAGTGAATTTTAACAATTCTGTGACTGGGCACAAAAGTTTCTACTTTCTCACAGAATCATGTAAACTATCATCCACACTATCCCAAAGGCTTTACTTGGCCCTTTATTGAAACAAAATCAATAAAACATGATTCCTACAGTAGCATAATCATGTGAACACACAAAAACAGTAGGTAAAAGTGTTGGGTTGTCTCCCAACAAGCGCTTTTCTTTTATGCCTTTTAGCTAGGCATGATGATTTCAATGATGCTCACATGAAAGATAAGAAAAGAGAGCATCATGAAGCATATGACTAGCATATTTATGTCTAGCCCACTTCCTATGCATAGGGATTTTGTGAGCAAACAACTTATGGGAACAATAATCAACTAGCATAGGAAGGCAAAACAAGTATAACTTCAAAATACTCAACACTTAGAGAGGAAACTTGATATTATTGAGATATGTAAAAGCATATGTTCCTCCCTCATAATAATTTTCAGTAGCATCATGAATGAATCCAACAATATAACTATGACATAAAGCACTGTTTTCATGATGCATAAGCATAGAAATTTTGTTACTCTCCATATAAGAAAATTTATTCTCATGAATAGTAATGGGAGGAAACTCAACAAAATAACCATCATGACATTGAGAATTAAAATCATGACAACAAGTTTCATGGTTATCATTATTCAATATAGCATACATGTCATCACCGTAATCATCATAGATAGCAACTTTTTTTTATCATAGTCAATTGAAACCTCTTCCAAAGTAGTGGATTCATCATTAAATATAGTCATGACCTCTCCAAATCCACTTTCATCATTATAATCATCATAAATAGGAGGCACACAATCATTATAAAAATTTTGCACATCAAATCTTGGGGGACTAAAAATATCATCTTCATCAAACATAGCATCCCCAAGCTTATGGCTTTGCATATCATTAGCATCATGGATATTCAAAGAATTCATACTAACAACATTGCAATCATGCTCATCATTTATACCAAACATTCTATTGAATTCTTCTTCTACCAATTAAGCACAATTTTCCTTTCCATCATTCTCATGAAATACATTATAAAGATGAAATATGATGCAACCTCAATTCCATTTTTTTGCAGTTTTCTTTTATAAACCAAACTAGTGATAAAACAAGAAACTAAAAGATTCGATTGCAAGAACTAAAGATATACCTTCATGCACTCACCTCCCCGGCAATGGCGCCAGAAAAGAGCTTGATGTCTACTACGCAACTTTATTCTTGTAGACACGTGTTGGGCCTCCAAGCGCAGAGTTTTGTAGGACAGTAGCAATTTTCCCTCAAGTGGATGACCTAAGTTTTATCAATCCATGGGAGGTGTAGGACGAAGATGATCTCTCTCAAACAACCCTGCAACCAAATAATTAAAAGTCTCTTGTGTCGCCAACACAGCAAATACAATGGTAATTTGTCTAGTTGCACTAGTTCGGCGAAGAGATGGTGATACAAGTGTAATATGGATAGTAGATATTGACTTTTGTAATAAGAACAATAAAAAACATCAAGGTAGCAATTGATAAAGCGGAGCACAAATGGTATTGCAATGCTTGAAAATGAGGCCTAGGGTCCGTAGTTTTGCTAGTGCAATCTCCCAACAATGCTAATATAATTGGATCATATAATCATCCCTCAAAGTGCGATGAAGAATCACTCCAAAGTTCCTAGCTAGCGGAGAACATAAGAAGAAATTGTTTGTAGGGTACGAAACCACCTCGAAGCTATTCTTTCTGATCGATCTATCCAAGAGGTCGTACTAAAATAAGACCAAATAATTTCAGATTCATAATACTCAATCCAACACAAAGAAGCTCAAAGAGTGCCCCAAGATTTCTATCGGAGAAACAAAGACAAGAACGTGCATCAGCCCGTATGCATATATTACCCCAATGTCACCTCAGGAATCCGCGAGTTGAGTGCCAAAACATATATCAAGTGAATCAATACGATACCCCATTGTCACCACGAGTATTCATACGCAAGACATATATCAAGTGTTCTCAAATCCATAAAAGTATTCAATCCGATAAAATGAAATCTCAAAGGGAGAACTCAATTCATCACAACAAGATGGAGAGGGGAAAACACCATATGATTCGACTATATTAACAAAGCCCGTGATACATCAAGATCGTGACATCTCAAGAACATGAGAGAGAGAGAGATTAAACACATAGCTACTAGTACAAACCCTCAGCCCCGAGAGTGGACTACTCCCTCCTCATCGCGGTGGCCACCAGGATGATGAAGATGGCCACCCGTGATGATTTCCCCCTCCGGCGGAGTGCCGGAACGGGGTCTAGATTGATTTCTCGTGGCTACAGAGCCTTGCGGCGGCGAAACTTCTGATCTAGGGCTACCCCAAGGATTTTTGGAATAGGTGGTGATTTATAGGGAAAAGAGGGGGTGCGGGAGGCCACCGAGGTGGGCACAACCCACCTGGGTTGTGCCCCCCTGGGGCACCCTCTAGGTGCTTCTCTGGCCCACTGGATGTCTTCTGGTCCATAAAAAATCCACAAAAAGTTTCGTGGTGTTTGGACTCCGTTTGATATTGATTTCCTGCGTTGTAAAAAACAAGCAAAACAGCAACTGGCACTGGGCACTGGGTCAATAGGTTAGTCCCAAAAAATTATATAAAGTTGCTATAAAATGATTGTAAAACATCCAAGAATGATAATGTAACAGCATGAATACTTCATAAATTATAGATACGTTGGAGACATATCAGGCTTCACGTGTGGCACGTCTCTGCCGCCCGTGCCGGTGCTGACCTCGCGCTGAGGTTTGTCATGTCCTGGTATCAGGGCCTGGCCCTGGACCAGCTGGCAGCCCAGCGAGCCGGCGTGGAGCCCTAGTTGCAGGTGGAGGCTGGCCGGATCACTGTCCGGGCTAGCTACCTGGCCTTGTTTGCGTTGCATGACGAGTTCCAGGTAGAGCGGACTGAAGACTACGGGGTGGTGCCTCCTGACAACTTCGGCTTTGCGCTTGACGACCCGTTGGCCAGCTCCGAGGAGTCTGGCCCTTATACGGATGACGACACTGGGTTGGCTGATACCGGCACCTCGATGAACCGGGAGGCCACTAAGGAAGAGCCGGTAGTTACGCAGCCTGACGCGGAAGCCGTCTGAAGCAGTCCTGCTTATCTTTCTCATACTTTTGTTAAGTAGTGTAGCGACCAGACCTTAGACGGTCAAGTCTCTGTGCATCAGTGTCATCCCTGGATCAGTAATGCTGACACGCACAGTACTCGAAGGATTTATAACAGAGTAGCAATCACACACTTATTACATCGAATGTCTCAAAAGAGAACTTAATACAATAAATATGGCTTAAGGCCATCTAAAAACGATAATAGCGGAAGACTTGGAAGATAGGCGAGTCCATCAACTCCAATGGCATCACTGAGTATAGAACCACGACCTAAGGCACCTTACTCCTCGTCTGAAAAGTCTGCAACATGAAACGTTGCAGCCCGAAAACGGGTCAGCACATGGAATATGCTGGCAATGTAACACATAGAGAGTAATGAACAGAATAATGCTATACTACATGCATATTTGGCTGGTGGAAAGCTCTATGGTTACAGTTTTGCGAAAAGCCAATTTTTCCCTACTGCAAAGGAATAAATTTTATTTAACTATCATGGTGGTTCTTAAACATTGAGAATGGGTGACACCATCTCAATCCCAATTAGGTTTAAACATTAATCCCAACAAAATTAATTAAAGTAACATGATGAGATTCACATGATAATCCAAGTACTAGATACTCAAGTTGTCCATAACCGGGGACACGGCTAACCATGATTAGTTTATACACTCTGCAGAGGTTTGTGCACTTGTCCCCACAAGACTCGATCTCCTCCGTTGGGATTCTCGCACTACATGATGTTTGAGAAACGGATGACCGAGACATAGTCTTTCAGAAGCGTTTGCACCTTACTATCGGGTAGACAGTACCACCTACAACCCCTACATCTGCTAGTCTACCACTGTAAGAGTTCACACAACTTAATCAACTATGCTAGAGCCCATAATAGCTTGTGGCTGCACACGGAAGTTTCTAGCATGAATAATCTCATGATCCCTTTGAGCCTGGGTGGCGGTCCATAAAAAAACAGGCAATCGCTGGAATACCCAGGTGCCTCAATCCACCCAGATGTGTGTTTAAGTAGCCACCTTAAATTGAACCATTAATTAACAATCTCACATCTGTCATGGATACACTCACCCAATCCACGTCTACGAGCATAGCATAGCAATATAAGCAAACGTAGAAGTAACTCCCAAGGGTTTGGTAATAAACAGGGCAATAGGTTCTACCTCATCAGCTACTTCCCAACCCACAATTTAATCAGATCCTAATCATGCAATTGTTTGAGGATTGATCTAATGCAATAAAACTAGGTATGAAAAGAGGTATGATCAAAGTGTTACTTGCCTTGCTGATGATCCGTGAAACCTAGGGATTCGAAGTAGCAAGCGGCGCACTCCGGGTACTCTATCGCAAACAAACAAGCATACAATAAGTACTCGTCTAATGCACAGGTAAAACTCAAATAAGAGATCCGACCAGAAAGTTCAACTTAAGAACTCCGGTTTGCAAAAAGAATCAAACCAAACAAAGCAACGAAAGTCAAACTGCGAAAGAAACAAGCTTCGTTTACTAATATGGACCTAAGTCAAATTTTTCAGTAGCAAAAACTTGTTTGAGTTGGTTAAACAGAAAGAGGGTTTCGAGACGAAACTCTAGGCGCTTGAATCGCCTGATTCCGACAAACGAGCGAAAAGTTAAACCAAAACGAAAAATAGATCGGGAATCACGATCAGAAATAATCGCGGAAAATCCGAGAAAAAGAAAAACTGACGAACAGTTTAACGAACGGACATTCATTAACTGTAACTAAACGATGAACGCGTTCGTTAAAACGAACGAACGAGCGAACGCTCGCTAAATAAGAAAACCGGAAAAAACAAAACAAAACCAATCTAAAAAAAACCTAGGGTTTTCTAAAAAAACCGAATCGGTTTTCTACAGAAAACCGGGCGGCGGGCGGCTACCTCGGCTCGGGGCTCCGGCGAAGTCCGACGGCTCCGGCGGGGCAACGGGAGGCGGCGTGGGGCTGCGGGCGTCGGCGGCGGCGACCTTCGGTGGCGGGGCGGCTCGGCGGTGGTGCGGCTCCGGCGGCGGGGCGAGTTCCGGCGGCGGGGCTGCAGGTTCGGTGACGGGGTGAGGGGCGGCGGCGGCGGCTATTTAAGGAGGGGGCAGCGTGGCTTGGGGAAGGGGGCGCCTCGGGAGGCGTGCTCCTCCCGGACTCGAGCGGCGGCGGCGGTGGTGCGGCTCCGGCGGCGGGGCGGGTTCCGGCCTGGTTCGGCTGGGCTTCGGCCCAGTCGGGCGCGCGGGAGTTTTTTTTTTAATAATTCCGCCGAAACTGAGAAAAATTCTAGAAAATAAAAAATAATTAAAAATGCCAAAATAAATTTTTCACCGTCTAAATAAAATATTTAGAACAAGATGAACATTTCCTTGGCCCTAAAATGCAATTTCGAAAAACGTGCAATTTTCCTAAATTCAAATAAAATAGCAAAACTCCAAATAAAATAAGATTTTATTTTTTTATTAAATCCTCAATATTTCTTATTTTTGGGAAAGTCATTTTATTCCCTCTCTCTTATTTTTATAAATGAAATAATTGAAGATAAAATAAATAAAATCAAATGATCCATTTTCAAAATTTGAGAAAACCCAAATATGAAAATAACGAAATCCCCAACTCTCTCCGTGGGTCCTTGAGTTGCGTAGAATTTCTAGGATCAAACCAAAAATGCAATAAAATATGATATGCAATGATGATCTAATGTATAACATTCCAAATTGAAAATTTGGGATGTTACAAACCTACCCCCTTAAGATGAATCTCGCCCTCGAGATTCGGGTTGGCTAGAAAATAGGTGAGAGTGGTCCTTCCGTAGATCTTCCTCTCGCTCCCAGGTGGCTTCATCCTCGGTATGGTGGCTCCACTGAACTTTGCAAAACTTGATAACCTTGCTGCGGGTGACTTGGCTGGCATACTCAAGAATCTTGACTGGTTTCTCCTCATAAGTCAAATCACTATCCAACTGAATCGCCTCCAGTGGCACTGTATCTCTCAGCGGTATATCAGCCATCTCTGCATGGCACTTCTTCAACTGGGAAATGTGGAACACAACGTGAACTCCTGACAATCCTTCGGGTAATTCCAACTTGTAAGCAACTTCTCCCATACGCTCCAAAACTTTGTATGGTCCTACAAAACGTGGCGCTAATTTTCCCTTAACTCCAAAGCGCTTAACTCCCCGAAGCGGAGATACACGAAGATAAGCTCTGTCTCCGATTTCGTAAACTGTCTCCTTACGTTTTGAATCCGCATAGCTCTTCTGTCTGGATTGCGGTACCTTGAGCCTATCGCGAATCAACTTCACCTTCTGTTCAGACTCCTTCATCAAATCTGGTCCAAACAACTGGCGGTCTCCAACTTCATCCCATAACAATGGTGTTCTACACCTCCTTCTGTACAAAGCTTTGAAAGGGGCCATCTTCAAACTGGATTGATAACTGTTGTTGTAAGAGAACTCTGCATATGACAAGTTATCGTCCCAACTAGATCCATAATCTAGCGCACAAGCTCTCAGCATGTCCTCCAGAATCTGATTGACTCTCTCGGTCTGTCCATCTGTCTGTGGATGAAAGGTTGTACTGAATTCTAGCCTGGTACCCAAAGTTTCATGTAACTGATGCCAGAACTTTGAGGTAAACTAGGTTCCTCTATCTGATACAATCCTCCTCGGAACACCATGCAGACATACGATTCTGGTCATGTATATCTTTGCCAACTTAGCACTGGTGTAAGTGGTCTTCACTGGGATGAAATGAGCTACCTTCGTCAAACGATCGACTACAACCCATATTGAGTCATAGCCTGAACGAGTCCTGGGAAATCCCGTGATAAAATCCATGCCTAGTTTATCCCACTTCCATTCGGGTATCGGCAATGGCTGTAGCAATCCTGCTAGCTTCTGATGCTCTGCCTTCACTCTCTGACATACATCACAAACTGCTACATACTCCGCAATATCCTTCTTCATTCTGGTCCACCAGAAAGTATCCTTCAAATCCAATACATCTTGGTATTTCATGGGTGAATCGAATACGGCGAGTCATGAGCCTGCTGCAGAATCAACTTCCTGATCTCCGGGTCATTAGGCACATAAACGCGGTCCTCAAACCATAAGGTATCGTGCTCGTCCTCACGAAATCCCTTGGATTTTCCTTTGCTCATCCTTTCCTTTATTCCGGCAATCTCCTTGTCTGTCTTCTGAGCTTCTCTGATCTTATCCATCAGAGTAGACTGTATCTCCAATGCTGCAACATAGCCTCTCGGAACTATTTCCAAACATAGCTTGCGGCTCAACGCATCTGCTACTACGTTAGCCTTTCCGGGGTGATAATGCAATCTCATATCAAAATCCTTTATGAGCTCCAACCATCTCCTTTGCCTGAGATTCAACTCCTTCTGCGTGAAGATGTATTTCAAACTCTTGTGATCCGTGTACACCTCACAGTGGTTTCCGATGAGAAAATGTCTCCATGTCTTCAACGCATGTACTACGGCTGCTAACTCCAAATCATGCGTAGCGTAATTCATCTCATGGGGTTTAAGCTGTCGTGAAGCATATGAAACAACTCTTCCTTCCTGCATAAGCACTGCTCCAAGTCCTCGACGAGAAGCGTCGCAGTATACTTCATAATCCTTGCGCTGATCTGGCAGAATCAACACTGGTGATGTAACCAAACGTTTCTTCAACTCTTGGAAACTAGCTTCACATTCCTCAGTCCAGTTGAACTTGGTGTCCTTCTTCAACAGCTCCGTCATGGGCTTAGCAATCCTCGAGAAATTCTCAATGAATCTCCGGTAGTATCCTGCAAGTCCAAGAAAACTCCGGATCTCTCCAACTGATGTGGGTGATTCCCAGTTTGTCACAGTGTCGACTTTGGTGGGGTCTACTGCTATTCCTTCTCCGGATATAACATGTCCGAGGAATCCAACTTCCTTCAACCAAAACTCACATTTGCTGAACTTGGCGTATAACTGATGTTCTCTGAGCTTCTCAAGTACCAAACGCAAATGTTCCTTATGCTCCTCTTCATTCTTGGAGTAGACCAAAATATCATCAATGAACACCACGACGAACTTATCCAAAAACTCCATAAACACCTTGTTCATCAGGTTCATGAAATAGGCAGGTGCGTTAGTCAGACCAAATGACATAACAGTATACTCGTACAGCCCATACCTAGTGGTAAAAGCCGTCTTAGGTATATCCTGCTCTCGAATCTTCAACTGATGGTATCCTGACCGCAGATCGATCTTGGAAAATACCTTAGCTCCTTGTAAGCGGTCAAACAGATCATTGATCATCGGCAGTGGGTACTTGTTTTTGATGGTCACTTCATTCAGTCCTCGATAATCAACAACCATCCTTAACGATCCATCCTTCTTCTCCACTAGAAGCACTGGCGATCCCCAAGGTGAAGAACTTGGGCGAATATAGCCTTTATCCAGCAACTCCTTAATCTGCTTCTTAATCTCCTCCAAATCCTTTGCGGGCATCCTGTACGGTCTCTTAGATATTGGCCCTGTGCCTGGCAAAAGCTCAATCAAAAACTCAATGTCTCTATCCGGTGGCATGCCTGGCAACTCCTCTGGAAATACGTCAGGGAAATCCTTCACCACTGGTACTTCCTCCTGTACAACTCCTGATAAAGAATTCACCTGAGTCCTCTTCGGCACATGCCGGGATACATACTTGATCCTTCTTCCTTCTGGGGTGGTAAGCAAAATCGACTTACTAGCGCATTCAATGTTCCCTTCATACTTCGATAACCAATCCATGCCTAATATCACATCCAGTCCTTGCGATTCCAATACTATTAGGTCCGAGGGAAACACGTAGTTACCAATCCTTAATGGTAACCGATCACACCATAGACTAGCCATATACTCTGCTCCTGGCGAGGTTACTAACATGGGTGACCTAAGGGCTTGGGTTGGCAATTCATACTTATCCACAAATCCCCTTGATATGTATGAATGCGATGCACCAGTATCAAAAAGAACGAGTGCAGTAAATGACTTAACCAAAAACTTACCTATTACTGCATCTGGCTGGGCTTCAACATCCTCCACGCTAACGTGGTTCACATGTCCTTTGTTGAAAGGGTTGGGCTTCTTCCCAGAGCTTCCATTGCCATTTCCATTCTTAGCTTCAGGACACTCATTAGCATAATGTCCAGTCTTCTGGCACTTGTAGCAAGTGACTTGGCTCAGATCTCTCTTAGCTGGGGTCGATGGGTTGGTACGGTTCTGTCCGTTGCTTCCTCCATTCCCATTACCATTCTTGGGTCCACTATGGTTGTGCGAACCTCCTGCTCCATGGGTATGCTGAAAAGGTCCTCCCGAATTCGGGGTAAAATGTGGCTTCTGATGAGCTCCAGAATTGTACTTCCCTTGTCCATACTTCCTCTTGCGGCTTTCAATCTGCTGCTGCTTCCCTTCAATCATGAGAGCTCTATCTACCAACTCCTGGTAGTTGTTGAAGGTTGCTACCATCAACTGCATGCTCAGCTCATCATTCAGCCCTTCCAGAAACTTCTCCTGCTTGGCTGCATCTGTAGCAACGTCATCTGGGGCATAACGTGCTAACTTACTAAAGTCCTCCACATACTGGCCTACGGTGCGTCCTCCTTGGCGTAAGTTGCGAAACTCACGCTTCTTCATGGCCATAGCTCCTGCTGAAACATGGGCAGTACGGAAAGCTTGCTGAAACTGGTCCCATGTGACAGTGTCGATGGGGTGAGTGGCTGTGTAATTCTCCCACCATGATGCTGCGGGTCCATCAAGCTGATGTGCGGCAAAACGCACTCTCTCCGCATCTGTGCATCCTGCAGTGGTCAACTCCCTTCCAACTTTGCGGAGCCAATCATCTGCAACAATCGGCTCGGTGCTACTGGAATACACCGGCGGATTTAGCCTCAAGAAACGGGTCAAATGATCAACAGGTGGTGGTGGTGGTGGGTTGTTGTTGTTGTTGTTGTTGCCTTGGTTCTGTACTAGTGCTTGCATCAAGACATTCTGCTGCTGAATCAACTGAGTGATCTCCGGTGGGAAAACAAATCCGGTGTCGCGTCTCGGAGGCATCTGATGGGTTTAGAAAAGATGAGAATTTAGAATAGAATGAGGTCTAGAGAGAAAACACTACCCATATGCACATGAGACAAACACAATCAATATCACTCAAATCAATTCAAACAAGGCATACAATCGATCTAACTATCGTCACAAAGTGCTCGGACTATACTATATACATGGGGGAATACTACTACTGATTATGGTGGTCTACTAGAAATTTTGATCGGTCGAAGACTCCATGATATCTGCTCCAGCTTCATCAACAAAGTCATCTTCACTGGGGTCCGAGTCGGTGTCGTCGATGATGATGTAGTTATCCGGGCAAGCGCAATCATCGTCTTCTCCTCCTGGTGCTGGGTCTCCCATGAATACTCCGATCTTCTTTATCAGGTCGTCATTCTTCTCCAACAACGTGGCGATCTCCTCCTCATATCCATCGCGCGTAGACTTGAGTTCTTCCTCCAACTCCGTGATCTTGGTCAATGCCTTCTTCAGATCTATCATGCCTGTGCACATTTGGTTCTCCTGGCGACGAATGTGTTGGTTTTGCTCCTGGATGAAAGCTGCAATTGATCTATCCTTCTTGGTGCTGATCATCTCCCATTGCTCATCTCGGCGCCCACAAATCTGGTAAATGGTATCCTTAAGCTCCTTGTGGTAAACTTCTCCAATGTGTCCCATGCTGATGTGGGCTGCCATGCTCTTTCCTAGACTCCAGGTTGGTGCATCAAAGGAAAACTCTATGGGCTCGGTGACGGGCATGAACGTCCTTCCTGGAACTTGAACTTGAATCATCCAACGCTCCTCTTCTGGTAGTGTGGCGTTGTAGGTTCCGGTGAAGCTTGGTATTCCGATGTTCAGGTATCTAGTGACTTCCTTCAAGTGGCGTCCAAAGGGTGTATCTTCATCTGGTTGCATGAACTTGTTCCTGGCATCCGCCATCCTAAAAGAGTGGAAAATGGAGAGGAGTCAGAAATGAGAAGAGAATAGTGATCTAGGGTTTAAGCTTAGTGGTCGTGTCCTACAGTCAGCGTGTGCTCTGATACCATCTTGTAGCGACCAGACCTCAGACGGTCAAGTCTCTGTGCATCAGTGTCATCCCTGGATCAGTAATGCTGACACGCACAGTACTCGAAGGATTTATAACAGAGTAGCAATCACACACTTATTACATCGAATGTCTCAAAAGAGAACTTAATACAATAAATATGGCTTAAGGCCATCTAAAAACGATAACAGCGGAAGACTTGGAAGATAAGCGAGTCCATCAACTCCAACGGCATCACTGAGTATAGAACCACGACCTAAGGCACCTTACTCGTCGTCTGAAAAGTCTGCAACATGAAACGTTGCAGCCCGAAAACGGGTCAGCACATGGAATATGCTGGCAATGTAACACATAGAGAGTAATGAACAGAATAATGCTATACTACATGCATATTTGGCTGGTGGAAAGCTCTATGGTTACAGTTTTGCGAAAAGCCAATTTTTCCCTACTGCAAAGGAATAAATTTTATTTAACTATCATGGTGGTTGTTAAACATTGAGAATGGGTGACACCATCTCAATCCCAATTAAGTTTCAACATTAATCCCAACAAAATTAATTAAAGTAACATGATGAGATTCACATGATAATCCAAGTACTAGATACTCAAGTTGTCCATAACCGGGGACACGGCTAACCATGATTAGTTTATACACTCTGCAGAGGTTTGCGCACTTTTCCCCACAAGACTCGATCTCCTCCGTTGGGATTCTCGCACTACATGATGTTTGAGAAACGGATGACCGAGACATAGTCTTTCAGAAGCGTTTGCACCTTACGATCGGGTAGACAGTACCACCTACAACCCCTACATCTGCTAGTCTACCACTGTAAGAGTTCACACAACTTAATCAACTATGCTAGAGCCCATAATAGCTTGTGGCTGCACACGGAAGTTTCTAGCATGAATAATCTCATGATCCCTTTGAGCCTGGGTGGCGGTCCATAAAAAAACAGGCAATCGCTGGAATACCCAGGTGCCTCAATCCACCCAGATGTGTGTTTAAGTAGCCACCTTAAATTGAACCATTAATTAACAATCTCACATCTGTCATGGATACACTCACCCAATCCACGTCTACTAGCATAGCATAGCAATATAAGCAAACGTAGAAGTAACTCCCAAGGGTTTGGTAATAAACAGGGCAATAGGTTCTACCTCATCAGCTACTTCCCAACCCACAATTTAATCAGATCCTAATCATGCAATTGTTTGAGGATTGTTCTAATGCAATAAAACTGGGTATGAAAAGAGGTATGATCAAAGTGTTACTTGCCTTGCTGATGATCCGTGAAACCTAGGGATTCGAAGTAGCAAGCGGCGCACTCCGGGTACTCTATCGCAAACAAACAAACAAACAAGCATATAATAAGTACTCGTCTAATGCACATGTAAAACTCAAACATGAGATCCAACCAGAAAGTTCAACTTAAGAACTCCGGTTTGCAAAAAGAATCAAACCAAACGAAGCAACGAAAGTCAAACGGCGAAAGAAACAAGCTTCGTTTACTAATCTGGACCTAAGTCAAAATTTTCAGTAGCAAAAACTTGTTTGAGTTGGTTAAACAGAAAGAGGGTTTCGAGACGACACTCTAGGCGCCTGAATCACCTGATTCCGACAAACGAGCGAAAAGTTAAACCAAAACGAAAAACAGATCGGAAATCGTGATTAGAAATAATCACAGAAATTCCGAGAAAAAGAAAAACTGACGAACAATTTAACGAATGGACGTTCGCTAACTGTAACTAAACGATGAACGCGTTCGTTAAAAGGAACGAACGAGCGAACGCTCGCTAAATAAGAAAATCGAAAAAAACAAAACAAAACTGATCTAAAAAAACCTAGGGTTTTCTAAAAAACCCGAATCGGTTTTCTTCAGAAAACCGGGCGGCGGGCGGCTACCTCGGGGCGACGGGAGGCGGCGTGGGGCGGCGGGGCTGCGGGCGTCGGCGGCGGTGGCTTTCCCGGCGGCGGAGGCGACCTTGGGCGGCGGGGCGGCTCGGCGGTGGTGCGGCTCCGGCGGCGGGGCTGCGGGTTCGATGGCGGGGTGAGGGGCGGCGGCGGCTATTTAAGGAGGGGGGGGGGCGGCGCGGCTTGGGGAAGGGGGCGCCTCGGGAGGCGTGCTCCTCCCGGACTCGGGCGGCGGCGGCGGTGGTGCGGCTCCGGCGGCGGGGCGGGATCCGGCCTGGTTCGGCTGGGCTTCGGCCCAGTCGGGCGCGCGGGAGTTTAAAAAAAAACAATTCCGCCGAAACTGAGAAAAATTCTAGAAAATAAAAAAGAAATCTAAAAATGCCAAAATAAATTTTTCATCGTCTAAATAAAATATTTAGAACAAGATGAACATTTTCTTGGCCCTAAAATGCAATTTCGAAAAACGTGCAATTTTCCTATATTCAAATAAAATAGGAAAACTCCAAATAAAATAAGATTTGATTTTTTTATTAAATCCTCAATATTTCTTATTTTTGGGAAAGTTATTTTATTCCCTCTCTCTTATTTTTATAAATGAAATAATTGAAGATAAAATAAATAAAATCAAATGATCCTATGTTCAAAATTTGAGAAAACCCAAATATGAAAATAACGAAATCTCCAACTCTCTCCGTGGGTTCTTGAGTTGCATAGAATTTCTAGGATCAAACCAAAAATGCAATAAAATATGATATGCAATGATGATCTAATGTATAACATTCCAAATTGAAAATTTGGGATTTTACAAGTAGTAGGTCTACCCATCCACTGGGGTGTATTGGTGAATGTAATGAACTCAGGCCTAGGGCCCATTTGGCAATGTAAATATTGTTGCGAGTGTTTAAGTTTTTGCTCTTTGTTCTCTAAGCCTTTTTTCTTGCTTGCTCCTTCTTTGGGCCTCCCTCCCCCCCCCCCCCCGCGAGTCGAAGAGTCGGGTTCCGGTCTGTGACAAGGAGTTCGGTCCTTGGAAAGAGCATGCAGTACTTAGGCCCTTCGAACGTTGAGCCCGAGCAAAACACCCACTTGGTCGGCTGGTAGCAGCCGGCGAAGCTGGCTGGCGAGCAGCCGGTCGTGCGGCAACTTAGTGTGGTGAGGCCGGGTTGGCCAATCCGGCAGATCCAACTTAGTGTTTCGCGGTGTGTAGGTGCTTTGGCCCCTAGTTCTTGCCGGCCAACAGCCGAAGTCAGACTGTGGTGTAGGACGAAGTGGAGGGCCTCGGCTACCCAAACACGCCGGGATGTGCTACGGAGGATGGCGGGTCTGGCCAAGCCGGCTAGCCCCCGAGCCCCCCGGTTGCTTGTACCAACCTGGTGGTGGAGGTTTAAGAAAATTCACAAGGATGTGTACACGATAGCTTGGTAGGAAAAGGTAGCCCCCGAGTGTCGTTCTGGGGTCCCGTAGTCTTTCATAGAATTACAAAGGCAACTATACATACGTGCGTACAGCTAACTGTAAAACAGGTGGAGGAGCTCTACATTCCAAGGTCGGCTTGTTTCTTCGCCGGTGGTATCTCTCTTGTGCTTGTTTGGCTTGCGGGCGTCGATGAGGTAGTAGGCATTGCAGTCACACAGGGCTTTGCTGACGATGAAGGGGCCCTCCCATGGGGAGGCCAACTTGTGCTGGCCGGCTTGCCGCTGGACAAGCCGGAGGACGAGGTCTCCTTCGCGGAACATGAGCGGCTTGATCTTTTTGATGTGTTAGTGCCTCAGGCCTTGCTGATAGATGGCGGATCAGCTAAGGGCCAAAAGGCGTGCTTCTTCGAGTAGGTCGACGCCGTCTTCACGGGCTTCCTTGCCTTGGGCTTTTGTGTACATTGCGACTCACGGTGAGTCAAACTCGATGTCGGTCGGGATGATGGCTTCTGCTCCGTAGACGAGGAAGAAAGGGGTGAACCTGGTCGACCGGTTTGGCATTGTCCGGAGACTCCAGAGGACAGCCGCAGCTCATCAAGCCAGCTGTCGGGTGATCGGATGAGGGGCTCGACGAGCCGTGGCTTGATGCCGGATAGGATGTGGCCGTTGGCCCGCTCGACCTGGCTGTTGGATTGAGGATGAGCCACGGAGCCCAGGTCAAGCCGGATGCCAAAGACAGAGTAGTATTGCGCCAGAGCGCCCTTGGCAAAGTTGGTGCTATTGTCCGTGATAATGTTGTGCGGGACGCGGTGGCGCACCGTGATGTCTTTGACGAACTGGACAGCCGTTGGCCCGTCCAGCTTCTTGATCGGCCGCGCCTCGATCCACATGGTGAACTTGTCGACCGCCACCAGCAAATGTGTCATGCCGCCCCGAGCGGTCTTGAAGGGGCCTACCATGTCGAGCCCCCAGACCGCAAATGGCCAGGTGAACGGGATGGTGAAGGGCCCCAGCCGGCTGGCGGCTGCGCTTGCTGAAGCATTGGCAACCCTTGCATTTGAGGATGAGCGACTCGGAGTCTTTGAGGGCCGTGGGCCAGTAGAAACCATGGCGAAAAGCCTTGGCCACCAGGAACCTGGAGGTGGCGTGGTGCCCGCACTTGCCCTGATGTATGTCGAGGAGGATCTCTATGCCCTTGTCTTGCTCGATGCAGCACTGGAACACGCCTGTCGCGCTGCGCTTGATGAGCTCGTTGTTGATGATGTTGTAGGAGAACGCCCGGCGTTGCACTTGCCGGGCCTCGGTCTCGTCCATGGGGAATACTCCGCTCTCCAGGAACGCTAAGATTGGCTCAACCCATGACGGAGCCGTCACCACGATGAAGACAGCCACCAAGACGGGTTCCGGGGCGGCGGCCCCCAAGCCGGAGGCGGTAGCCCCCGAGTTAGGGGCAACAGCGGCCGAGTTGAGCATGGCGGTCCCTGGGCCGGGTTCAGGAGCCCACGGGCCAGAATCAGCAGTCCTCGGGTCGGGATCAGCAGTCCTCGCGCCGAGTTCTGCAGCCCCCGGGGCCGAGTTGGGGACGGAGCCCTCGAGCTTGGACCGGCAGCCCCCGGGTCCGGGTTGGGGAGGGGCGCTGCAGGGTCGTCTGGGATGAAAATGGACTCGGAATCTGGAGACGGCTTGATGGACGGCATGCGCAAGTGCTCGAGGGAGACGCCGGATGGTATGGCCTACCGGGATGAGCCAATCTTGGCTAGCATGTCGGCGGCTTCATTTTCTGCACGCGGGACGTGGAGGAACTCGCAGCCATGGAAGGTGTCGGAGAGTTGTTGAACCAGGAAACGGTAGCTGGCCATGTTGGCATCCCAGGCGTCCCACTTGCCGGAGCACTGCTGTACCACCAGATCCGAGTCACCATATGATAGAGGCAAAGGTGTCCCGTCTTTCGATGAGATGGTGGCTATCGTTTTGGAGGAAGTCGACTTTGACGATCCGACTACGAATGTGCGAGGACGTCGCGCCTTAGCAATCGCTAAACCAACTCCGAGAGGTTATTGACCACGCGGAGCACGATCAACCTGACCACGAAGGTCTGTTTCCTGCAGGCAAACGAAGAACAAGCCAGAAACTAAGATTGAAATCTGGATATTGCGAATATAAGAGGAAAGATTTATTGATCAAGCTGGGGTTCTGTGACGCCTTTGTCTGGTCGTTGAACACAAACGAAGTACGCGAAGTTGCAGCTATGGCGAACTTTTAATCTACAAAACCCAACGGCTAAACGGTGCCCTAAGGGTTGTATATATGGAGGAAGAGGGGGGGGATTTCGTGGCCCTTGGGGAAGGGGTCCGAAACCAACCCTATCTCTTATTTCCCCAGACATACGAACTCTAAAAACAGCCTATACTTATGTATTTCGAAATTACATGGGCCTGGCCCAATAATAGGGTGACACATCACCTAGAATAGCCTCTGGACGAAATTTATGAAGTGGCATCTTGTATATTTCGTCCAAGGCTTCATTCATTCCTTATGGTGGCTTCAAAGTCCTGAAATCATCCCTTGTAACTCCGTTCTTGTTCCCCTTGCGCATGCCATCAACTCCATGCTTGTTCTTACTCCAATGTTCATCCTTCTCCAAGCTAGGCCCTTCATTTGTAAGCAAAACAAAAGTATCCAATTTAGGCAGCATCATATTCTCATGAACATTAGAATCATTACCAAGAAACGAAAGTACCTGGTAATTTAATTGGCGTGCGCGAGCTCTAGTAATTGGTCCATTATATGTAACAGTAGGGGTTGTGGGTGTAACAATGGTATTGAAGTCCTCATCATCCTCCCCTTCTTGAAATGAAGTCGTCCTCGACGGAAGCTCATATTCCTCACCCAAATAAGGCTTCAAATCTGCAATGTTAAAAGTGGGACTAACCCCAAAATCTGCAGGTAGCTCAAGTTTATATGCATTATCATTTATTTTCTCTAACACCTTAAAAGGACCATCAGCACGTGGCATTAGCTTTGATTTGCGCAAATTAGGAAATCTATCCTTACGCAAATGTAACCAAACAAGATCTCCACGTGCAAACACAACATGTTTTCTACCCTTATCTCCAGCAAGTTTATATTTAGCATTCATACGCTCAATGTTTTCCTTAGTTAACTCATGCATTTTTAAAATCAATTCAGCACGTTCTTTAGCATCAAAATTAACCTTCTCCGAAGATGGAAGAGGCAACAAATCAATTGGTGCACGAGGTAGGAAACCATACACAATTTCAAAAGGGCACATCTTAGTAGTAGAAAGCAATGAGCGATTATAAGCAAATTAAATATGAGGCAAGCATTCTTCCCACAGTTTCTTATTATTCTTCAAAACAGCCCTAAGCATAGTAGACAAAAAAAGCAGTTTAGTCCCCAACTTAGCCCATAAACATCTCCAAAAGTGGCTAAGAAATTTAGTATCACGATCTGAAACAATAGTATTTGGCACACCATGCAATCGAGTAATTTCACGAAAGAACAAATCAGCAACATTAACAGCATCATCGCTTTTATGACATGGTATAAAGTGTGCCATTTTCGAGAATCTATCCACGGCAACAAATATGCTATCCCTCCCCTTCTTTGTTCGAGGTAAACCTAAAACAAAGTCCATAGATATATCCTCCCAAGGAACACTAGGTACAGGTAAATGCATATATAAACCATGAGGATTGAGTCGTGACTTAGCTTTTTGACATGTAGTGCAGCGAGCAACAAAACGCTCAACATCCCGTCTCATCTTTGGCCAAAAGAAATGTGTAGCAAGTATATCCTCCGTCTTCTTCACGCCAAAGTGTCCCATTAGTCCTCCTCCATGCGCCTCCTGCAACAACAAAAGACGAACGGAGCTAGCTGGAATACATAGCTTGTTAGCATGAAACACAAATCCATCGTTAACGACGAACTTGTTCCATGTTCTACCTTCTTTACAATTCTGCAATACATCTTTAAATTCAGCATCATGCACATATTGATCTTTGATGGTCTCCAAACCAAATATTTTAAACTCAAGTTGTGAAAGCATAGTATAATGACGAGACAATGGATCAGCAATAACATTTTCTTTACCCTTCTTGTGTTTAATGACATAAGGGAAAGTCTCAATGAATTCAACCCATTTAGCATGTCTACGGTTCAGTTTTGCTTGACTTTTAATGTGTTTCAAAGATTCATGATCAGAATGTATAACAAATTCTTTGGGCCATAAATAATGTTGCCATGTTTCTAAAGTCCGAACAAGAGCATATAATTATTTATCATAAGTAGAATAGTTCAGACTAGGCCCACTCAATATTTCAGAAAAGTATGCAACAGGTTTGCCATCTTGTAATAACACACCTCCTAATCCAATTCCACTAGGATCACATTCAAGCTCAAAAGTCTTATTAAAATCAGGAAGTTGGAGTAAAGGAGCATGTGTCAACTTATCTTTCAATACCGTGAAGGCTTCTTCCTGTGCGGTACCCCAAACAAAAGGCACATCCTTCTTTGTAAGCTCGTTGAGAGGTGCAGCAATGGTGCTAAAATCTCTCACAAAACGCCTATAGAAACCAGCGAGTCCAAGAAAACTCCGCACTTGTGTGACCATTTTGGGTTGCGGCCAACTCTCAATAGCTTCAATCTTGGCTTTATCAACTTCAATTCCCTGTGGAATAACAACATATCCAAGAAAAGATACTCGGTCAGTGCAAAAGGTGCACTTCCCAAGGTTACCAAACAAACGTGCATCACTTAGAGCAATAAAAACAGCACGTAAATGTTCCAAATGTTCTACCAAAGATTTGCTATAAATCAGTATATCATCAAAATAGACTACCACAAATCGTCCAATGAAAGCACGTAAAAGTTCGTTCATTAGTCTCATGAAAGTACTAGGTGCATTAGTTAACCCAAAAGGCATGACTAACCACTCATATAAACCAAACTTAGTTTTAAATGTTGTTTTCCATTCATCTCCCAATTTCATACGAATTTGATGGTATCCACTACGCAAATCAACTTTGGAGAATATTGTAGAGCCACTCAATTCATCAAACATATCATCTAGCCTAGGAATAGGATGACGATAACAAATAGAAATATTATTAATGCCTCTACAATCAACACAAATACGCGACGTACCATCCTTTTTCGGCACTAGAATAATAGGAACAACACAAGGACTAAGGGATTCGCAAATATAACCTTTGTCGAGCAGCTCCTGTACTTGACGCATAATCTCCTTCGTCTCCTCTGGATTGGTACGGTATGGTGCACGGTAGGGTAGCGATGCACTGGGAATTAAGTCAATTTGATGCTCAATCCCTCGAATAGGTGGTAATCCCGGTGGCACGTCTTGTGGGAAGACGTCAGCGAACTCCTGCAAAATGTTAGTGACTGCAGGGGCAAAGAGGAAGGCACGTCCTCGAATGAAAATAATGCCTCTTTGCACACAAAAGCATAGCAAACAGATTTGCTAAAAACTAGCTCATCAATATCAGATTTGGTGGCAAGTAAACATGCACTTTTCAATTTAATTTCAGAAGCAACAATAGATGGTTTATTATTAGGCTTCATTTGTTGCTCAAATTCTTTTGCCACAATCTGATTTTCACTCTTATTTTTCTCCTGTTTTGCTTTATTAGCTCTATGCATATCATCTTTCAAAATGGAATCCGGAGTCATAGGAAGCAAAGTAATATTGTATCCTTATGAACAAGAGTATACTTGATGAGGACATCAATACCATTGTTACACCCACAACCCCTGCTACTATACATACTGGACAGATTACTAGAGCTCACGCACGCCAATTAAATTACCAGGTACTTTCGTTTCTTGGTAATGATTCTATTGTTCATGAGAATATGATGCTGCCTAAATTGGATACATTTGTTTTGCTTACAAATGAAGGGTCTAGCTTGGAGAAGGATGAACATTGGAGCAAGAACAAGCATGGAGTTGATGGCATGCGCAAGGGAGACAAGAACAGAGTTTCAAGTGATGATTTCAGGACTTTGAAGCCACCATAATGAGTGCATGAAGCCTTGGACGAAATATACAAGATGCCACTTCATAATTTTCGTCTAGAGGCTATTCTAGGTGCTGCGTCACCTTATTTTGGCCAGGCCCATGTAATTTCGAAATACTTCAATATAGGCTAATTTTAGAGTCCGTATGTATGGGGAAACAAGAGTTAGGGTGGGTTTCGGACCCCTCCTCCAAGGGCCACGAAATTCCCCCCTCTTCCTCCATATATACATCCCCTAGGGCATCGTCTAGACTTTGGGTTTTGTTTAGATTAAAAGTTCGCCATAGATGCAACTTCGCGTACTTCGTTTGTGTTCAACGACCAGACAAAGGCGTCACAGAACCCCACCTTGATCAATAAAGCTTTCCTCTTATATTCGCTGTATCCATATTGCAATCTTAGTTTCTTGCTTGTTCTTCGTTTGCCAGTAGGAAACATACCTTCGTGGTCAGGTTGATCGTGCTCCAGCGTGGTCAATAACCTCTCAGAGTTGGTTTAGCGATTGCTAAGGCGCGACGTCCTCGCACGTTCGTAGTCGGATCGTCAAAGTCGACTTCCTCCAAAACGATAGCCACCATCTCATCGAAAGACGAGACACCTTTGCCCCTATCAAGTGGTATCAGATTTCCAGGTTGCTCGGTGAGATTTTACAGTTCTTCGTAGTTTAGATCGAGTCTGTTCTTCATACCTATAGTCCATGAAAAAGCAAAAAAAATATTAGGGTTAGTTCATCTTATCCGAACCAATCTGAGCCTTTGCATAATCTTTTCTGTATTTGCTTTGTTGAATTTGCGGTTGCATCGTTGTGTCAAGTTGCTGGTCCTAGCGTCTAGTACTTTAGAGTTTCGAGTTCTGTTCACAAGTTGTCACGCCGCCGCCGCACCATCGTCATCACCGCTGCCATATACCACCATTGTCATCACCGTTGCCATATACCACCATCTTCATCACCGCTGCCATATACCACCATCGTCATCACCGCTGCCATATACCACCATCGTCATCGCCGCTACCATATACCACATATCCACCGCCATCACGCTAATCCGAGTACACCTCCATCACAGATTCGCCACCAGTTCGTGTTCCACTGCCCTGCAAATATCCGCCTCCAGTCCGAGTTTCCACCAGATTTATCTCCGCCACCAGTCCTAGTCCGAGTCCAGTAATTATTGCTTTGTTCTCGATTTCCAGATCACACGATACTCCGAGCCGTGACAGAGTAGGACTCCCCAACTTCCGAGCCATCCGCAGAAGAAAATTAGTTCCAGTTTAAAAAAAACTAAGTCTGGAAAATTCTGGCTAGGCAGTTTTTAGAACATTGGTAGACTTTTTTGAAAAAAATTTGTTGCAGAGCAAAAAAAAGGAAAAAAAGTGAAAAAAGAAAAAAAAATTCAGAGTGTGCTCCTCCCTTGTTTACGTGCAGCGCCGTGATTTTGTTAGTGTTCTAGGCTCGCGTCTCTAGTACGGTCTAGCCTAGGACCAGCACAGTACCGTCGTTGAGCATTTATTCAACTTTGCATCTTTGAATTGATTATTGCCGACCCTTTTTGCTACCATATTATAAGCCTTCCCAGCTCCACATACATCTACATCGTGCGTTTGACTCTCCCTGGTAATCACTCTATCCAAGCTTTGAGAGTTTTGACTACATCGGTTGCCGACCACCGCCTGCTGCTGGGGAAGAACTGGTAAGAATTTGAGATTTGCTTGACGGATTTGTGACACCCAACACCACCACCACTTGTTAGTAGTCCATAGGATCATATTTTTGTGTGTTTCTATTGCTGCTAACCATGGCAGGATCACAAGCCGACAAGATTGACTGGGAGAACTTAATGAACAAGGAGCTTCATGATAAGTTTCAGCAAATGATGACTCAACAGGTGCAAGATGTGCTGAACAATTTTGAAGAGGCCATGGAGAAGATCACTGGCCTTGAGAAGACGTTCGAAACAAAGCTCGATAACAGATTTAATGAACTGCTTGCACGTCTTCCACCACCGGCTGCACCTGCCGCATCTCTGCAACAACAACAACAACAACAACAACAACAACAACAACAACAACAACAACGACGACGACTACCTCCACGTCGGGAAACAGCCCTCCGCCGAGCGAGTCGTGTCCCTCTTCACCCTGGCCAAACTGCAGGTGCTGCTGTTGATACTTCTATGGCTCCTGCTGCTGATGTGGAGGAGGAGGATTATGCGGGAGATTACGAGGATGAGGTTGATCAAAATCAGAACTACGTGCAACCACCAGCACCACAACCACCAGGTCGTCCACACGCAAATAATGGCAATGTTAGGGCTCCCCCTCAGGTACGAGATCATGACCATCTCCCTAAAATGAAATTGAATATTCCACCATTTGAGGGTAGATACGTTCCTGATATATATCTTACTTGGGAGTTAGAAACTGAACAACGATTTACATGTTTACAATATCCTGAGGAGAGACGTGTTCCTGCTGCTGTTTGTGCTTTCACTAGCTTTGCATGTGTTTGGTGGTCTGAACATTGTAGATTATATCCTGTTCCAGCTACTTGGGCTGCTTTGAAAACTGCTATGCGTACTCGTTGGGTTCCACCATATTATCAACGTGAATTACTTCAAAAATTGCAGCGCTTAAGACAAGGAAAAAATTCTGTAGAAGAATATTATCAGGAATTACAAACTGGCTTGATTAGATGTGGTATTGTTGAGGAGAATGAAGCTATGCTTGCACGTTTTATGGGTGGATTAAATAGAGAGATTCAGACCATTCTAGAGTATAAGGATTATAATAATATCACTCGTTTATTCCATCTTGCTTGTAAAGCTGAACGTGAAGTGCAGGATCGACAGGCATTGGCGCGAACTAACTTTTCTGCAGGTCGACCTTCATCATGGACACCACGTGCATCATCTACTTCCACTGCACCATCACCTCCTTCAGGTGCCACCTCCAACCGTGATACAAGAAAGCAGGCACAACCACCACTATCTGCCAAGAGCACACCTGCCGGGCCTGCACAGAGCTCTTCTTCTTCCATGGCGTCAACAGGGCACACAAGTGATATTATTTGTCGTCGTTGTAAGGGAAGAGGACATTTTGCGAGAGAATGCAAATCTCAGCGTGTGATGATTGCTACTGAGGATGGTGGGTATGAGTCCGCTAGTGACTATGATGAGGAGACTTTGGCTCTTATTACACATGAAGAACACGGTGGAGATGATTCTGATCATGAGACGCAATACATGGCTGCTGAAGATGCTGACAGGTATGAATGTTTAGTTGCTCAACGTGTTTTGAGTGTGCAGGTTACACAAGCTGAGCAAAATCAGAGGCATAATTTGTTCCATACAAAGGGAGTTGTGAAGGAACGTTCTATTCGCGTCATCATAGATGGAGGGAGCTGCAACAACTTGGCTAGCATGGAGATGGTGGAGAAGCTATCTCTCACCACAAGACCACATCCACATCCTTACTACATCCAATGGTTCAACAACAGCGGCAAGGTTAAGGTAACACGTACTGTTCGGGTGCATTTTAGTATCTCTACATATGCTGATTATGTTGATTGTGATGTGGTACCTATGCAAGCATGTTCCTTATTACTTGGTAGACCATGGCAATTTGATAAAAATTCTGTACACCATGGTAGAAACAATCAGTAAACTCTTGTTCATAACGATACAAATATTACTTTGCTTCCTATGACTCCTGATTCCATTTTGAAAGATGATATTCATAGAGCTAATAAAGCAAAACAGGAGAAAAATAAGAGTGAAAATCAGATTGTGGCAAAAGAATTTGAGCAACAAATGAAGCCTAATAATAAACCATCTAGTGTTGCTTCTGAAATTAAATTGAAAAGTGCATGTTTACTTGCCACCAAATTTGATATTGATGAGCTAGTTTTTAGCAAATCTGTTTGCTATGCTTTTGTGTGCAAAGAGGCATTATTTTCATTCAAGGACGTGCCTTCCTCTTTGCCCCCTGCAGTCACTAACATTTTGCAGGAGTTCGCTGACGTCTTCCCACAAGACGTGCCACCGGGATTACCACCTATTCGAGGGATTGAGCATCAAATTGACTTAATTCCCGGTGCATCGCTACCCAACCGTGCACCATACCGTACCAATCCAGAGGAGACGAAGGAGATTATGCGTCAAGTACAGGAGCTGCTCGACAAAGGTTATATACGCGAATCTTTTAGTCCTTGTGTTGTTCCTATTATACTAGTGCCTAAAAAGGATGGTACGTCGCGTATGTGTGTTGATTGTAGAGGCATTAATAATATTACTATTCGTTATCGTCATCCTATTCCTAGGCTAGATGATATGCTTGATGAATTGAGTGGCTCTACAATATTCTCCAAAGTTGATTTGCGTAGTGGATACCATCAAATTCGTATGAAATTGGGAGATGAATGGAAAACAGCATTTAAAACTAAGTTTGGTTTATATGAGTGGTTAGTCATGCCTTTTGGGTTAACTAATGCACCTAGTACTTTCATGAGACTAATGAACGAAGTTTTACGTGCTTTCATTGGACGATTTGTGGTAGTCTATTTTGATGATATACTGATTTATAGCAAATCTTTGGAAGAACATTTGGAACATTTACGTGCTGTTTTTATGGCTCTACGTGATGCACGTTTGTTTGGTAACCTTGGGAAGTGCACCTTTTGCACCGACCGAGTATCTTTTCTTGGCTATGTTGTTACTCCACAGGGAATTGAAGTTGATAAAGCCAAGATTGAAGCTATTGAGAGTTGGCCGCAGCCCAAAACGGTCACACAAGTGCGGAGTTTTCTTGGACTCGCTGGTTTCTATAGGCGTTTTGTGAGAGATTTTAGCACCATTGCTGCACCTCTCAACGAGCTTACAAAGAAGGATGTGCCTTTTGTTTGGGGTACCGCACAGGAAGAAGCCTTCACGGTATTGAAAGATAAGTTGACACATGCTCCTTTACTCCAACTTCCTGATTTTAATAAGACTTTTGAGCTTGAATGTGATGCTAGTGGAATTGGATTAGGAGGTGTGTTATTACAAGATGGCAAACCTGTTGCATACTTTTCTGAAAAATTGAGTGGGCCTAGTCTGAACTATTCTACTTATGATAAAGAATTATATGCTCTTGTTCGGACTTTAGAAACATGGCAACATTATTTATGGCCCAAAGAATTTGTTATACATTCTGATCATGAATCTTTGAAACACATTAAAAGTCAAGCAAAACTGAACCGTAGACATGCTAAATGGGTTGAATTCATTGAGACTTTCCCTTATGTCATTAAACACAAGAAGGGTAAAGAAAATGTTATTGTTGATGCATTGTCTCGTCGTTATACTATGCTTTCACAACTTGACTTTAAAATATTTGGTTTGGAGACCATCAAAGATCAATATGTGCATGATGCTGAATTTAAAGATGTATTGCAGAATTGTAAAGAAGGTAGAACATGGAACAAGTTCGTCATTAACGATGGATTTGTGTTTCGTGCTAACAAGCTATGCATTCCAGCTAGCTCCGTTCGTCTTTTGTTGTTGCAGGAGGCGCATGGAGGAGGACTAATGGGACACTTTGGCATGAAGAAGACGGAGGATATACTTGCTACACATTTCTTTTGGCCAAAGATGAGACGGGATGTTGAGCGTTTTGTTGCTCGCTGCACTACATGTCAAAAAGCTAAGTCACGACTCAATCCTCATGGTTTATATATGCCTTTGCCTGTACCTAGTGTTCCTTGGGAGGATATATCTATGGACTTTGTTTTAGGTTTACCTCGAACAAAGAAGGGGAGGGATAGCATATTTGTTGTCGTGGATAGGTTCTCGAAAATGGCACACTTTATACCATGTCATAAAAGCGATGATGCTGTTAATGTTGCTGATTTGTTCTTTCGTGAAATTATTCGCTTGCATGGTGTGCCAAATACTATTGTTTCAGATCGTGATACTAAATTTCTTAGCCACTTTTGGAGATGTTTATGGGCTAAGTTGGGGACTAAACTGCTTTTTAGTACTACTTGTCACCCCCAAACTGATGGTCAAACTGAAGTAGTCAATAGAACATTGTCTACTATGCTTAGGGCTGTTTTGAAGAATAATAAGAAAATGTGGGAAGAATGCTTGCCTCATATTGAATTTGCTTATAATCGTTCATTGCATTCTACTACTAAGATGTGCCCTTTTGAAATTGTGTATGGTTTCCTACCTCGTGCACCCATTGATTTGTTGCCTCTTCCATCTTCGGAGAAGGTTAATTTTGATGCTAAACAACGTGCTGAATTGATCTTAAAAATGCATGAGTTAACTAAGGAAAACATTGAGCGTATGAATGCTAAATATAAACTTGCTGGAGATAAGGGTAGAAAACATGTTGTCTTTGCACCTGGAGATCTTGTTTGGTTACATTTGCGTAAGGATAGGTTTCCTAATTCACGCAAATCAAAGCTAATGCCACGTGCTGATGGTCCTTTTAAGGTGTTAGAGAAAATAAATGATAACGCATATAAACTTGAGCTGCCTGCAGATTTTGGGGTTAGTCCCACTTTTAACATTGCAGATTTGAAGCCTTATTTGGGTGAGGAAGATGAGCTTCTGTCGAGGACGACTTCATTTCAAGAAGGGGATGACGATGCGGACATCAATACCATTGTTACACCCACAACCCCTGCTACTATACATACTGGACCGATTACTAGGGCTCACGCACGCCAATTAAATTACTAGGTACTTTCATTTCTTGGTAATGATTCTAATGTTCATGAGAATATGATGCTGCCTAAAATGGATACATTTGTTTTGCTTACAAATGAAGGGCCTAGCTTGGAGAAGGAAGAACATTGGAGCAAGAACAAGCATGGAGTTGATGGCATGCGCAAGGTAGACAAGAACAGAGTTTCAAGTGATGATTTTAGGACTTTGAAGCCACCATAATGAGTGCATGAAGCCTTGGACGAAATATACAAGATGCCACTTCATAATTTTCGTCCAGAGGCTATTCTAGGTGCTGCGTCACCTTATTTTGGGCCAGGCCCATGTAATTTCAAAATACTTCAATATAGGCTGTTTTTAGAGTCCGTATGTGTGGGGAAACAAGAGTTAGGGTGGGTTTCTGACCCCTCCTCCAAGGGCCACCAAATTCCCCCCCTCTTCCTCCATATATACAGCCCCTAGGGCATCGTTTAGACTTTGGGTTTTGTTTAGATTAAAAGTTCGCCATAGCCGCAACTTCGCGTACTTCGTTTGTGTTCAACGACCAGACAAAGGCGTCACAGAACCCCACCTTGATCAATCATTGCAATCTTAGTTTCTTGCTTGTTGTTCGTTTGCCTGCAGGAAACAGACCTTCGTGGTCAGGTTGATCGTGCTCCAGCGTGGTCAATAACCTCTCGGAGTTGGTTTAGCGATTGCTAAGGCGCGACGTCCTCGCACGTTCGTAGTCGGATCATCAAAGTCGACTTCCTCCAAAACGATAGCCACCATCTCATCGAAAGATGGGATGGCTCAGAAGTTGGGGAGTCCTATTCTGTCGACTTTGGATGGATGGCTCGGAAGTTGGGGAGTCCTATTCCTTCGATGAGATGGTGGTATCGTTCTGGAGGAAGTCAACTTTGACGATCCGACTACGAACGTGCGAGGACGTCGCGCCTTAGCAATCGCTAAACCTACTCCGAGAGGTTATTGACCACGTCGGAGCATGATCAACCTAACCACGAAGGTCTGTTTCCTGCAGGCAAACGAAGAACAAGCATGAAACTAAGAGCGCAATCTGGATATTGCGAATATAAGAGGAAAGCTTTATTGATCAAGGTGGGGTTCTATGACGCCTTTGTCTGGTCGTTGACCAAAACGAAGTACATGAAGTTGTGGCTATGGCGAACTTTTAATCTAAACAAAACTCAAAGTCTAAACGATGCCCTAGGGGCTGTATATATGGAGGAAGAGGAGGGGAATTTCGTGGCCCTTGGAGGAGGGGTCCGAAACCCACCCTAACTCTTGTTTCCCCACACATACGGACTCTAAAAACAGCCTATATTGAAGTATTTCGAAATTACATGGGCCTGGCCCAATAATAAGGTGACGCAACACCTAGAATAGCCTCTGGACGAAAATTATGAAGTGGCATCTTGTATATTTCGTCCAAGGCTTCATGCACTCCTTATGGTGGCTTCAAAGTCCTGAAATCATCACTTGTAACTCTGTTCTTGTCTCCCTTGCCCATGCCATCAACTCCATGCTTGTTCTTGTTCCAATGTTCATCCTTCTCCAAGCTAGGCCCTTCATTTGTAAGCAAAACAAATGTATCCAATTTAGGCAGCATCATATTCTCATGAACATTAGAATCATTACCAAGAAACAAAAGTACCTGGTAATTTAATTGGTGTGCGCGAGCTCTAGTAATTGGTCCATTATATGTAACAGTAGGGCTGTGGGTGTAACAATGGTATTGATGTCCTCATCACCATAGCATAGAATGCGCCGGACGCGGAGTTCCGACATTGTTGGAGCCGGCGAAGTGGATCTGGAGTGCATACCGTAGCCGGTCGCCCTTCTGGGAAGACAGCACGATGTCGTCTCCCAAGCCAGAGTGCATCTTCGAATCGTCAAAGTGCATGCGCCAATGCATTGAATCCGGCGGCGGTGTAGCGACCAGACCTCAAATGGCCTGTGCTGCTGTGCACCAGTGTCATCCCTGGATCAGTAATGCTGACACACACAGTACAAATGGAGGATTTATAACAGAGTAGCAATCACACACTTATTACATCGAATATCTCCGAAGAGATTAAGTATGATAAACATGGCTTAAGGCCATCTAATAACGATAACAACGGAAGACTTGGAAGATAAGTGAGTCCATCACTCCAGCGGCATCACTGAGTATAAGACCACGACCTAAGGCACCTTACTCGTCGCCTGAAAAGTCTGCAACATGAAACGTTGCAGCCCAAAAACGGGTCAGCACATAGAATATGCTGGCAAAGTAACACATAGAGAGCAATGAACAATAATAATGCTATACTATATGCATATATGGCTGGTGGAAAGCTCTATGGTTACAGTTTTGCGAAAAGCCAATTTTTATCCTACTTCAAAGGAATAAATTTTATTTAACTATCATGGTGGTTGTGAAACATTGAGAAGGTACCCCCAACTCAATCCCAATTAAGTGTCATCATTAACCCAACAAAATTAATTATAAGTAACATGGTGATGAGATTCAAATGATAATCCAAGTACTAGATACTCAAGTTGTCCATAACCGGGGACACGGCTAATCATGATCAGTTTGTACACTCTGCAGAGGTTTGCGCACTTTTCCCCACAAGACTCGATCGCCTCCGCTTGATTCTCGCACTACATGATGTTTGAGAAACGGATGACCGAGACACAATCTTTCAGGAACAATCACTCTTTACTCCGGGTGGACCGGTACACCTACTTTCCCCTACATCTGCTAGCCCACCTCTTCAAGAGATCTTGTAACCTACTCAACTATGCTAGAGCCCATAATAGCTTGTGGCTGCACACGGAAGTTTCTAGCATGAATAATCTTATGATCCCTTTGAGCCTGGGTGGCGGACCTTATACAAACAGACAACACTGGGTTCTCCAGGTGCCTCAATCCACCCAGATGTGAGTTTTAGTTGCCACCTTAAGTTGAACCATTATTAACAATCTCACATCTGTCGTGAATATCACTCAAACCCAAATCCACGTCTACGAGCATAGCATGGCAATATAATAAAAGCAACGTAGAAGTAACTCCCAAGGGTTTGTTAAGAAAAACAGGTAATAGGTACTACCTCAACTACTTCCCAATACCCTCAATTTAATTAGATCCTAATCATGCAATGTTTGAGGAAAACAGATCTAATGTAGTAAAACTGGGTATGAACGGGATATGATCAAAGTGTTACTTGCCTTGCTGATGATCCGCAAAAGCTAACGAGTCGAAGTAACAAGCGGCACACTCCGGGTACTCTATCGCAAACAAACAAGCATACAATTAGTACTCATCTAATGCACAGGTAAAATTCGAATGAAAGATCCAACCAGAAAGTTCAACTTAAGAACTCCTGTTTGCAAAAAGAATCAACTCGAAAGAAGCAACGAAAGTCAAACGGTGAGAGAAAGAAACTTCGTTTACTAATCTGGATCTAGGTCAAATTTTACTGTTGCAAAAACTTGTTTGAGTAGGTCAAAGGGAAAGAGAATTTCGAAACGAAACTCTAGGCGCTTGAATCGCCTGATTCCGATAAACGAGCGAGAAGTTAAACAGAATCGAAGATTCGATCAGAAATCGAATCTGAGAAAATTACGAGAAAAATCCGACGAAAAAGAAAAACGGACGAATGGTTAAATAACGGACGTTCGTTAACAGAGAAAAACCGACGAACGCGTTCGCTAAAATGAACGGTTCGGTGAACGCTCGCAAAATAATAAAACCGAAAAAAAACGATCTAGGTTTTTTTTTAAAACGAAGGGTTTAAAAAAAACGAAAACCGGCAAAGTCGACGGGGCAGCGGGCAGTACCTCGGCGGGCTCCGGCGAGGGGCTCCGGCGGGGCGGCGAGCTCGGGCGGCGGGGTGCGGGGCTCGGCGAGGGGCGGGCGAGGCGAGGGCGGCGGCGGATGTGAGAGGAAAGAGAGAGGGGGGGTATATATAGGAGGGGGTGTCCCGGGGTGGCTTGGGGGAGGGGGCGGCGAGGGGAGGCGTGCGGTGGCCGGACTCGGTCATGGCGGCGGCGGCGTCCCGTGCGGAGGAAGGACAGGCGCGGGCGGGCCGGCGCTCGGCTGGGCTTCGGCCAAGCGGGCGTCGCTCGTCTTTTTTTTTAAAATAAGTTCCGCGGAAAATAATGCGTAGAAAAATGAATAAAAATCAGAAAAATATGAAATAAATTTTCCCCGTCTTGTTAGAAAATCTAGAATAGGGTGAACATTTTTAAATCAAAATAAATATTTTTAAAACATGCAATATTTTTAATGCAATAAAAATTGCAAATAAAATCCAAATAAATTCCAAATAATGATTTTAACATATTTCCTCCAGTATTTTAATTGTTTTGGAGAAGTCATATTTTCTCCTTTCGTTTATTTTATAATGAAATATTTTTCCGAAGGGAAAATAATTAAAACCAAAATCCTCGTCTTATTATTTGATAAAAAATCAAATATGAAAATTTAAGAAAAATCCCCAACTCTCTCCGAGGGTCCTTGAGTTGCTTAGGATTTATCGAGGATTTGTAAAAATGCAATAAAACATGATATGCAATGATGACCTATGTATAACATACCAAATTGAAAATTTGGAATGTTACAGGCGGCGGTAGCTACTGGGTCTCCGTCCAGTCGACGAGGAAGTCGGCCAGGGCCTGGGACTTGATCATGGTGCGGGGCTCGTAGAGTATGGTTTGGCCGGCTAGCTCGATGGCCCACTTGCCAACCCGGCCAGAGGCATCTCAGCAGCCCATGATCTCACCGATGGGGGCCGTTCTAACCACGGTGATGATGTGCTCTTGAAAGTACTGCTTCAGCTTCTTGGCGGTAAAGTACACGCCGTAGCAAATCTGCTAGTAGTGCGGTAGTTCTGCTTGGAGGCGGAAAGCACTTCGCTCAGGTAGTAGACCGGGCGCTGGACGGACTGAATCTTGCCCTTCTCCGGTCGCTCGACCACCAGCACCGTGCTGACCGACCGCGAGGTGGCGGCAACGTATAGCAATAGCGGCTCCTTATCAGCCGGCGTGGCCAGGACGGGTGCGGTGGAGAGCATGCGCTTGAGATCCCAGAACGCTTCATCCGCCTGGTCATTCCACTCGAACGGCGACGTCTGCTTCATCAGCTGATATAGGGGCAAGGCCCTCTCGCCCAGCCGGCTGAGAAACCGGCTAACCGAGGCCAAGCAGCCGGTGAACTTCAGTACATCGCGTAGCCGGGTTGGCTTGCGGATGCGCTCGATGGCCTTGATCTTCTCCGAGTTTGCCTCAATGCCGCGCTCCGACACGAGGAAACTGAGAAGCTTCCCGGCTGGCACACCGAAGACGCTCTTCTCCGGGTTGAGCTTTATCTAGTACTCGCACAGATTGGCAAAGGTCTCATTCAGGTCATCAAGGAGCGTGAGGTGCTGCTTGGTCCTCACCACGATGTCGAATGTTGCAGCCGAGTTGCTTTAGCAGGCATTTCTGCATGCAGCACTGGAAGGTGGCGTCGACATTGTTCAAGCCGAACGACATGGTGATGTAGCAGTATGCCTCGACGGGCGTGATGAAGGACGTCTTAAGGCCATTGGCTGGGTCCAGCTTGATCTAATGAAAGCCGGAGTAAGCACACAGGAAGGACAGGAGCTCGCAGCCGGCGGTGGAGTCCATGACTTGATCTATCCGCGGGAGAGCGAAAGGATCCTTGGGGCAGGCCTTGTTCAGGCTGGTGTAGTCTATGCACATGCGCCAGGTGTGTTCTTCTTCAGGACGACGACCGGGTTGGCTAGCCACTCGGGGTCAAACACTTCCATGATGAAGCTGGCCGCGAGTAGCTTGGCAACCTCTTCACCGATGGTTCTTCTCTTCACGTCTGAAAAGTGACGTAAGGGTTGACGAACAGGCTTAGTGTCCTTGCGGACATGCAGTTTGTGCTTAGCGTACTTCCTCAGAATTCCTGGCATGTCCTTTGGGGTCCATGCGAAGATATCTCGATTCTCACGGAGGAAGTCGACGAGCTCACCTTCCTATTTGTTGTCGAGGTGGGTGCCCACGACGACGTACTTGCTGCAGCTAGGGTCTTCCGGGTTCAGCTTGTCCTTCTTGGTCTCTTTGGATGGCTGGCGCGAGGCGAGGGCGGCGGCGGCGGCTGTGAGAGGAAAGAGAGAGGGGGGTATATATAGGACGGGGGGTCCCGGGGTGGCATGGGGGAGGGGGCGGCGAGGGGAGGCGTGCGGCGGCCGGACTCGGTCATGGCGGCGGCGGCGTCCCGTGCGGAGGAAGGAGAGGCGCGGGCGGGCCGGCGCTCGGCTGGGCTTCGGCCCAGCGGGCGTCGCTCGTCTTTTTTTTAAATAAGTTTCGCGGAAAATAATTCGTAGAAAAATGAATAAATATCAGAAAAATATGAAATAAATTTTCCCCGTCTTGTTAGAAAATCTAGAATAGGGTGAACATTTTTTAAATCAAAATAAATATTTTGAAAACATGCAATATTTTTAATGCAATAAAAATTGCAAATAAAATCCAAATAATGATTTTAACATTTTTCCTCCAGTATTTCAATTGTTTTGGAGAAGTCATATTTTCTCCTCTTGTTTATTTTAAAATGAAATATTTTTCCGAAGGGAAAATAATTAAAACCAAAATCCTCGTCTTATTATTTGATAAAAAAAATCAAATATGAAAATTTAAGAAAAATCCCCAACTCTCTCCGAGGGTCCTTGAGTTGCTTAGGATTTATCGAGGATTTGTAAAAATGCAATAAAACATGATATGCAATGATGACCTATGTATAACATACCAAATTGAAAATTTGGGATGTTACAAACCTACCCCCCTTAAGATGAATCTCGCCCTCGAGATTCGGGTTGGCTAGAAAACAGGTGGGAGTGGTCTTTCCATAGATCTTCCTCTCGCTCCCAGGTGGCTTCATCCTCCGTGTGGTGACTCCACTGGACTTTGCAAAACTTGATAACCTTGCTGCGGGTAACTCGGCTGGCATACTCGAGAATCTTAACTGGCTTCTCCTCATAAGTCAAGTCACTTTCCAACTGTATCGCTTCCAGTGGCACAGTATCTCTTAGTGGTATCTCAGCCATCTCTGCGTGGCACTTCTTCAACTGCGAAACGTGAAATACATCATGTACTCCAGACAATCCTTCGGGCAATTCCAACTTGTAGGCAACTTCTCCCATACGTTCCAACACTCTGTATGGTCCGATAAAACGGGGCGCTAGCTTTCCCTTAACTCCAAAGCGCTTCACTCCTCGAAGTGGTGATACTCGAAGATACACTCTATCTCCGACTTCGTGAACGGTCTCCTTTCGTTTAGAATCGGCATAACTCTTCTGCCTGGACTGGGCTACCTTGAGCCTATCGCGAATCAACCTCACTTTCTGTTCAGACTCCTTAATCAAATCTGGTCCAAACAACTGACGGTCTCCAACTTCGTCCCATAACAACGGTGTTCTACACCTCCTTCCGTACAAGGCTTCGAAAGGGGCCATCTTCAAACTGGTTTGATAACTGTTGTTATACGAAAACTCCGCATATGGCAAATTGTCGTCCCAACTAGATCCATAATCTAGTGCACATGATCTTAACATGTCCTCCAAAATCTGGTTGACTCTTTCGGTCTGTCCATCTGTCTGTGGGTGGAAAGCTGTACTAAATTCCAGCCTGGTTCCCAATGTTTCATGTAACTACTTCCAAAACTTCGAGGTAAATTGGGTTCCTCTGTCTGATACAATGGTCCTCGGAACTCCATGCAAACATACGATCCTGGTCATGTATATCTTTGCCAACTTAGCACTGGAGTAAGTGGTCTTCACTGGAATGAAATGAGCCACTTTCGTCAAACGGTCGACTACAACCCATATCGAGTCATAGCCTGAACGAGTCCTGGGTAATCCTCTGATAAAATCCATGCCTATTTTATCCCACTTCCATTCGGGTATTGGCAATGGTTGCAGCAATCCTGCTGGCTTCTGATGCTCTGCCTTCACTCTCTGACATACATCACAAACTGCTACATACTCCGCAATATCCTTCTTCATTCCGGTCCACCAGAAAGTATTCTTCAAATCCAAATACATCTTGGTATTCCCTGGGTGAATCGAGTACGGTGAATCATGGGCTTCTTGCAAAATCAACTTCCTGATCTCCGGATCATTTGGCACATATACGCGGTCCTCGAACCATAAGGTATCGTGCTCATCCTCACGAAATCCCTTGGCTTTTCCTTTGCTCATCTTCTCCTTTATCTCTTCAATCTCCTTGTCTGTCTTCTGAGCTTCTCTGATCCTTTCCATCAAGGTAGACTGAATCTCCAATGTCGCTAAATAGCCTCTAGGGACTATCTCCAAACATAGCTCGCGAAGGTCCTCGGCTAACTCCTGAGGTAACTCTCCTGTCATGAGGGTGTTGACATGACTCTTGCGGCTCAACGCGTCTGCTACTACGTTAGCCTTTCCAGGGTGATAATGCAATCTCATATCATAATCTTTAATGAGCTCCAACCATCTCCTCTGTCTGAGATTTAACTCCTTCTGCGTGAAAATATACTTCAAACTCTTGTGATCCGTGTACACCTCACAATGGTTTCCGATGAGAAAATGTCTCCATGTTTTCAATGCATGCACCACGGCTGCTAATTCCAAATCATGTGTAGCATAATTCTTCTCATGGGGTTTAAGTTGTCGTGAAGCATACGACACAACTCTTCCTTCCTGCATAAGCACTGCTCCAAGTCCTCGACGAGAAGCGTCGCAATAAACTTCATAATCCTTGCGTTGATCGGGCAGAATCAACACTGGTGAGGTAACCAATCGTTTCTTCAACTCTTGGAAACTAGCTTCACATTCCTCAGTCCAATTGAATTTGGTATCCTTCTTCAATAACTCAGTCATGGGCTTAGCAATCTTTGAGAAATTCTCGATAAATCTCCGATAGTATCCTGCAAGTCCAAGGAAACTCCGGATTTCTCCAACTGTCGTGGGTGATTCCCAACTTGTCACTGTGTCAACCTTGACAGAGTCTACTGCTATTCCTTCTCCAGAAATAACATGTCCAAGGAATCCAACTTCCTTCAACCAAAACTCACATTTGCTGAACTAGGCATATAATTGATGTTCTCTGAGCTTCTCAAGCACCAATTGTAAATGCTCCTCATGCTCTTCTTCATCCTTGGAAAAGATTAAAATATCATCAATGAACACCACGACGAACTTATCCAAAAACTCCATAAAGACTTTGTTCATCAGGTTCATGAAATAGGCAGGTGCGTTAGTCAGACCAAATGACATAACGGTATACTCATACAATCCATATCTGGTGGTAAATGCCGTCTTGGGTATATCCTGCTCTCGAATCTTTAACTGATGGTACCCTGATCGTAGATCGATCTTGGAAAATACTTTAGCTCCTTGTAAGCGGTCAAACAAATCATTGATCATCGGCAGTGGGTACTTGTTTTTGATGGTCACTTCATTCAATCCTCGGTAATCAACAACCATCCTCAGTGATCCATCTTTCTTCTCCACTAGAAGTACTGGGGATCCCCAAGGTGACGAACTTGGGCGAATATAGCCTTTATCCAGTAACTCCTTGATCTGCTTCTTAATTTCTTCCAAATCCTTTGCGGGCATCCTGTACGGTCTCTTAGATATTGGCCCTGTGCCTGGCAAAAGTTCAATCAAGAACTCAATGTCTCTATCTGGTGGCATGCCTGGCAACTCTTCTGGAAATACATCCGGATAATCCTTCACCACTGGTACTTCCTCCTGTACAACTCCTGATAAGGAATTTACTTGAGTCCTCTTCGGCATATGCCGGGATACATACTTGATCCTTTTTCCTTCCGGGGTGGTAAGCAAAATCGTCTTGCTGGCACAATCGATGTTTCCTCCATACAACGATAGCCAATCCATTCCCAGAATCACATCCAAACCTTGCGATTCCAAAACAATGAGGTCTGAGGGGAAAACATGCCTACCAATGGCCAATGGTATCTGAAAACATCCTTGGGTGGCCATATACTCTGCTCCTGGCGAGGTTACTAACATAGGGGTTTTGAGAACTTGGGTGGACATCTTAAACTTATTCACGAATCCCCTTGATATGTATGAATGCGATGCACCAGTATCGAAAAGAACGGTTGCAGTAAATGACTTAACCAAAAACTTACCTATTACTGCATCAGGCTGAGCTTCAACCTCCTCCACGCTCACGTGGTTCACATGTCCTTTGTTGAACGGGTTCGGCTTCTTCCCAGAGCTTCCATTGCCATTTCCATTTTGGGCTTCGGGACAATCAGTAGCATAATGTCCCGTCTTCTGGCACTTGAAACAAGTAATGTGACTTAGATCTCTCTTGGTTGGGGTAGATGGGTTGGTGCGGTTCTGTCCGTTTCCTCCTCCATTCCCATTACCATTCTTGGAGCCATTATGGTTGTGCGAACTACCTCCTCCATGGGTATGCTGAAACTGTCCTCCCGGCTTCGGGGTAAATCGTGGCTTCTGCTGGGCTCCAGAATTGTACTTCCCTTGTCCATACTTCCTCTTACGGTTTTCAATCTGCTGTTGCTTCCCTTCAATCATGAGAGCTCTATCTACCAGCTCCTGGTAGTTGTTGAAGGTTGCTACCATCAACTGCATACTCAGTTCATCATTCAGCCCTTCCAAAAATTTCTCCTGCTTGGCAGCATCTGTAGCAACGTCATCTGGTGCATAACGTGCTAACTTACTGAAATCCTCCACATACTGGCCTACGGTGCGTCCTCCTTGGCGTAGGTTACGAAACTCACGCTTCTTCATAGCCATAGCTCCTGCTGAAACATGAGCTGTACGGAAAGCTTGCTGAAACTGGTCCCATGTGACAGTGTCAATAGGGTGCGTGGCTGTATAATTCTCCCACCATGATGCTGCGGGTCCATCAAGCTGATGTGCGGCAAAACGCACTCTTTCCGCATCTGTGCATCCTGCAGTGGTCAACTCCCTTCCAACTTTGCGGAGCCAATCATCTGCTACAATCGGCTCGGTGCTACTGGAAAACACCGGCGGGTTTAGCCTTAAGAAACGGGCTAAGTGATCAACAGGTGGTGGTGGCGGTGGGTTGTTGTTGTTGTTGTTGCCTTGGTTCTGCACTAACACTTGCATCAGGGCATTCTGTTGCTGAATCAACTGGGTGATCTCTGGCGGGAAAACAAATCCGGTGTCGCGTCTCGGAGGCATCTGATAGGTTTAGAAAAGATGAGAGTTAAGAATAGAATGAGGTCTAGAGAGAAAACACTACCCATATGCTCATGAGACAAATTCAATCAATATCACTCAATCAATTCAAACAAGGCAAAACAATCGATCTAACTAGCGTTACAAAGTGCTTGAACTATACTATTAAATGGGGGAAAACTACTACTGATATGGTGGTCTACTAGAAATTCTGATCCGTTGAAGACTCCATGATGTCTGCTCCAGCTTCATCAACCCAGTCGTCTTCACTTGGTTCCGAGTCGGTGTCGTCGATGATGATGTAGTTATCCGGACAAGTGCATTCGTCGACTTCTGCTTTTGGCACTGGATTTCCCACGAATACTCCAATCTTCTTCTCCAGGTCGTCAATCTTCCCTACTAGTGCGTTGATTTCCTCCAAATAATCTTCGCGTGTAGCCTTGAGTTCTTCTTGGAGCTCCTTGATCTTCGTTAATGCCTTCTTCAGTTCTTCCTTGTCCGTGCACATCTGGTTCTCCTGGCGACGAATATGTTGGTTCTGCTCCTGGATGAAAGCTGCAATTGATCCATCCTTCTTGGTCTTGATCATCTCCCATTGCGCGTCTCGACGTCCACAAATCTGATAAATTGTATCCTTAAGCTCCTGGTGGTAGACTTCTCCAATGCGTCCCATGGCGATGTGTGCGGCCATGCTCTTCCCTAAACTCCAAGTTGGTGCTTCGAAAACCAATCTTATGGGTTCAGTAATTGGCACAAACGTCCTTCCTGGAATGATAACTTGAATCTTCCAGCTCTCCTCTTCAGGTAATGTGGCGTTGTAGGTTCCGGTGATGCTTGGTATTCCTATGTTCAAGTACTTGGTGACTTCCTTCAAGTGTCGACCAAACGGCGTGTCTTCATCTGGTTGCATGAACTTGCTCCTTGCATTCGCCATTCCTAAAAGAGTAGAAAGTGGAGAGGGGTCAGAAATGAGAAGAGAGAAGCTTTCTAGGGCTTAAGCTTAGTGGTCGTGTCCTACAGTCAGCGTGTGCTCTGATACCAACTTTGTAGCGACCAGACCTCAAATGGCCTGTGCTGCTGTGCACCAGTGTCATCCCTGGATCAGTAATGCTGACACGCACAGTACAAATGGAGGATTTATAACAGAGTAGCAATCACACACTTATTACATCGAATATCTCCGAAGAGATTAAGTATGATAAACATGGCTTAAGGCCATCTAATAACGATAACAGCGGAAGACTTGGAAGATAAGTGAGTCCATCAACTCCAGCGGCATCACTGAGTATAAGACCACGACCTAAGGCACCTTACTCGTCGTCTGAAAAGTCTGCAACATGAAACGTTGCAGCCCGAAAACGGGTCAGCACATAGAATATGCTGGCAAAGTAACACATAGAGAGCAATGAACAATAATAATGCTATACTATATGCATATATGGCTGGTGGAAAGCTCTATGGTTACAGTTTTGCGAAAAGCCAATTTTATCCTACTTCAAAGGAATAAATTTTATTTAACTATCATGGTGGTTGTGAAACATTGAGAAGGTACCTCCAACTCAATCCCAATTAAGTGTCATCATTAACCCAACAAAATTAATTATAAGTAACATGGTGATGAGATTCAAATGATAATCCAAGTACTAGATACTCAAGTTGTCCATAACCGGGGACACGGCTAATCATGATCAGTTTGTACACTCTGCAGAGGTTTGCGCACTTTTCCCCACAAGACTCGATCGCCTCCGCTTGATTCTCGCACTACATGATGTTTGAGAAACGGATGACCGAGACACAGTCTTTCAGGAACAATCACTCTTTACTCCGGGTGGACCGGTACACCTACTTTCCCCTACATCTGCTAGCCCACCTCTTCAAGAGATCTTGTAACCTACTCAACTATGCTAGAGCCCATAATAGCTTGTGGCTGCACACGGAAGTTTCTAGCATGAATAATCTTATGATCCCTTTGAGCCTGGGTGGCGGACCTTATACAAACAGACAACACTGGGTTCTCCAGGTGCCTCAATCCACCCAGATGTGAGTTTTAGTTGCCACCTTAAGTTGAACCATTATTAACAATCTCACATCTGTCGTGAATATCACTCAAACCCAAATCCACGTCTACGAGCATAGCATGGCAATATAATAAAAGCAACGTAGAAGTAACTCCCAAGGGTTTGTTAAGAAAAACAGGTAATAGGTACTACCTCAACTACTTCCCAATACCCTCAATTTAATTAGATCCTAATCATGCAATGTTTGAGGAAAACAGATCTAATGCAGTAAAACTGGGTATGAACGGGATATGATCAAAGTGTTACTTGCCTTGCTGATGATCCGCAAAACCTAACGAGTCGAAGTAACAAGCGGCACACTCCGGGTACTCTATCGCAAACAAACAAGCATACAATCAGTACTCATCTAATGCACAGGTAAAACTCGAATGAAAGATCCAACCAGAAAGTTCAACTTAAGAACTCCGGTTTGCAAAAAGAATCAACTCGAAAGAAGCAACGAAAGTCAAACGGCGAAAGAAAGAAACTTCGTTTGCTAATCTGGATCTAGGTCAAATTTTACTGTAGCAAAAACTTGTTTGAGTAGGTTAAACGGAAAGAGAATTTCGAAACGAAACTCTAGGCGCTTGAATCGCCTGATTCCGATAAACGAGCGAGAAGTTAAACAGAATCGAAGATTCGATCAGAAATCGAATCTGAGAAAATAACGAGAAAAATCCGACGAAAAAGAAAAACGGACGAACGGTTAAATAACGGACGTTCGTTAACAGAGAAAAACCGACGAACGCGTTCGTTAAAACGAACGGTTCGGTGAACGCTCGCAAAATAATAAAACAGAAAAAAAACCGATCTAGGTTTTTTTTAAACGAAGGGTTTTTTTTAAAACAAAAACCGGCAAAGTCAACGGGGCAGCGGGCAGGACCTCGTCGGGCTCCGGCGAGGGGCTCCGGCGGGGCGGCGAGCTCGGGCGGCGGGGTGCGGGGCTCGGCGAGGGGCGGGCGAGGCGAGGGCGGCGGCGGCGGCTGTGAGAGGAAAGAGAGAGGGGGGTATATATAGGAGGGGGGTCCCGGGGTGGCTTGGGGGAGGGGGCGGCGAGGGGAGGCGTGCGGCGGCCGGACTCGGTCATGGCGGCGGCGGCGTCCCGTGCGGAGGAAGGAGAGGCGCGGGCGGGCCGGCGCTCGGCTGGGCTTCGGCCCAGCGGGCGTCGCTCGTCTTTTTTTTTTAAATAAGTTCCGCGGAAAATAATTCGTAGAAAAATGAATAAAATTCAGAAAAAGATGAAATAAATTTTCCCCGTCTTGTTAGAAAATCTAGATTAGGGTGAACATTTTTTTAAATCAAAATAAATATTTTGAAAACATGCAATATTTTTAATGCAATAAAAATTGCAAATAAATTCCAAATAATGATTTTAACATTTTTCCTCCAGTATTTCAATTGTTTTGGAGAAGTCATATTTTCTCCTCTCGTTTATTTTATAATGAAATATTTTTCTGAAGGGAAAATAATTAAAACCAAAATCCTCGTCTTATTATTTGATAAAAAAAATCAAATATGAAAATTTAAGAAAAATCCCCAACTCTCTCCGAGGGTCCTTGAGTTGCTTAGGATTTATCGAGGATTTGTCAAAATGCAATAAAACATGATATGCAATGATGACCTATGTATAACATACCAAATTGAAAATTTGGGATGTTACAGGCGGCGGTAGCTACTGGGTCTCCGTCCAGTCGACGAGGAAGTCGGCCAGGGCCTGGGACTTGATCATGGTGCGGGGCTCGTAGAGTATGGTGTGGCCGGCTAGCTCGATGGCCCACTTGCCAACCCGGCCAGAGGCATCCCAGCAGCCCATGCTCTCACCGATGGGGGCCGTTCTGACCACGGTGATGATGTGCTCTTGAAAGTACTACTTCAGCTTCTTGGTGGTAAAGTACACGCCGTAGCAAATCTGCTGGTAGTGCGGTAGTTCTGCTTGGAGGCGGAAAGCACTTCGCTCAGGTAGTAGACCGGGCGCTGGACGGACTGAATCTTGCCCTTCTCCGGTCGCTCGACCACCAGCACCGTGCTGACCGACCGCGAGGTGGCGGCAACGTATAGCAATAGCGGCTCCTTATCAGCCGGCGTGGCCAGGACGGGTGCGGTGGAGAGCATGCGCTTGAGATCCCAGAACGCTTCATCCGCCTGGTCGTTCCACTCGAACGGCGACGTCTTCTTCATCAGCTGATATAGGGGCAAGGCCCTCTCGCCCAGCCGGCTGAAACCGGCTAACCGAGGCCAAGCAGCCGGTGAACTTCAGGACATCGCGTAGCCGGGTTGGCTTGCGGATGCGCTCAATGGCCTTGATCTTCTCCGAGTTTGCCTCAATGTCGCGCTCCAACACGAGGAAACTGAGAAGCTTCCCGGCTGGCACACCGAAGACGCTCTTCTCCGGGTTGAGCTTTATCTGGTACTTGCACATATTGGCAAAGGTCTCATTCAGGTCATCAAGGAGCGTGAGGTGCTGCTTGGTCCTCACCACGATGTCGAATGTTGCAGCCGAGTTGCTTTAGCAGGCATTTCTGCATGCAGCACTGGAAGGTGGCGTCGACATTGTTCAAGCCGAACGACATGGTGATGTAGCAGTATGCCTCGACGGGCGTGATGAAGGACGTCTTAAGGGCATTGGCCGGGTCCAGCTTGATCTAATGAAAGCCGGAGTAAGCATACAGGAAGGACAGGAGCTCGCAGCCGGCGGTGGAGTCCATGACTTGATCTATCCGCGGGAGAGCGAAAAGATCCTTGGGGCAGGCCTTGTTCAGGCTGGTGTAGTCTATGCACATGCGCCAGGTGTTGTTCTTCTTCAGGACGACGACCGGGTTGGCTAGCCACTCGGGGTCAAACACTTCCATGATGAAGCTGGCCGCGAGTAGCTTGGCAACCTCTTCACCGATGGTTCTTCTCTTCACGTCTGAAAAGTGACGTAAGGGTTGACGAACAGGCTTAGTGTCCTTGCGGACGTGCAGTTTGTGCTCAGCGTACTTCCTCAGAATTCCTGGCATGTCCTTTGGGGTCCATGCGAAGATATCTCGATTCTCACGGAGGAAGTCGACGAGCTCACCTTCCTATTTGTTGTCGAGGTGGGTGCCCACGACGGCGTACTTGCTGCAGCTGGGGTCTTCCGGGTTCAGCTTGTCCTTCTTGGTCTCTTTGGATGGCTGGCGCGAGGCCTCGCCAGCCGGCTCCTTGGCCAAAGCTAGCACAGCCGACGTCTTGTTGGCCAGCGCGACGATCCGATCAAGCTGGCGCCGCTCCTTGACTATGAGCAGTGACTCAGCCAATCTGGTGCTGGCTTGAGCGCACTCCAATGACTTTCTGTAGTCGCCAACGACGGTGATGAAGCCCATAGGACCCGGCAGCTTCATCTTCAGGTAGGCATAGTGGGGAACCACCATGAACTTGGCGAGCGCAGGCCGTGTTGGGTAACGAAGCATGCAATTTCAAAAAAATTCCTATGATCACGCAAGATCTATCTAGGAGATGCATAGCAACGAGAAGGGGAGAGTGTGTCAACGTACCCTCGTAGACCGAAAGCGGAAGCGTTAGTTCAACGCGGTTGATGTAGTCGAACGTCTTCGCGATCAAACCGAGCAAGTACAGAACGTACGACATCTCCGAGTTCAGTGCACATTCAGCTCGATGACGTCCCTTGAACTCTTGATCCAGCAAACTGTCGAGGGAGAATTTCGTCAACATGACGGCATGGTGACGGTGATGGTGTTGTGATCCGCGCAGGGCTTCGCCTAAGCGCTATGACTCTATGACCGGAGGAGTAAACTGTGGAGGGGGGCACCGCACACGGCTAAGAGAACAATTGATGTGCCCCGGCCCCCATATATAAAGGAGGAGAGGGAGGTGGCCGGCCCAAGGGGTGAGGGAGTCCTGGATTAGGGGGTCCTTGGGCGTCCGGGCTGTGCAACATGGGTCGGACTAATGGGCCATGAAGATACAAGATAGGAGACTTTCCCCCGTGTCCGGATGGGACTCTCCTTTGCGTGGATGGCAAGCTTGGCGTTCGGATGTGAAGATTCCTTTCTCTGTAAATCGACCCAGTATAACCCTAGCCCCCTCCGGTGTCTATATAAATCAGAGGGTTTAATCCGTAGAGGTGATCATAATCATACAGGCTAGACGTCTAGGGTTTAGCCATTACGATCTCGACGTAGATCAACTCTTGTAACTCCTGTACTCATCAAAGTCAATCAAGCAGGAAGTAGGGTATTATCTCCATCAAGAGGGCCCGAACCTGGGTAAAACATCATGTCCCCTACCTCCTATATCCATCAATCCTTAGATGCACAGTTCGGGAACCCCTACCCGAGATCTGCTGGTTTTGACACCGACATTGGTGCTTTCATTGAGAGTTCCACTGTGCTGTCATTGAAGGGCTCGATGGCTCCATCGATCATCTCCAACAATGCTTTCGGGAGGGCTTCGCACTACGTGCCAACTCGGTTGGCCACCTAGAGCAGATCGACAGCTACGCCCCTGGTCACCAGATCAGTTTTGGAAATCTGAACTATGTCGCTGACATCCGAGGATACTTAATCTTCCAAGGGTTCGCGGTCCCAACCACCGCCTCGGCCTTAGATCCGGAGCGCGTCATCAGGTCCGAAGACGGGAGTCTAGAGCCCGCCGGACTCTCTGCGGCTATAGAGCCCAGCACCAGAGAACTGGAGAGAATAGTGTCACCGTCGGCAGTCGTCACAAAGTCGGACTCTCCTCCGGACACTAGCTCCGAACCCCCGAAGTCCGCGTCATGCGAGCTTGGCCAGGGAACTTCTGTCCCCGTCCAGGCCTCGCTCTTAAAGGAGGCTTTGGACTTAATGCGCTCCCTCGCCATCACAGAGGAACCGCTTCCGAATTGCACCCAACCCGGACTAGGGGCTGAAACTAGGGAATTTTACTTCCCACCCACCACCCACTTCATAACCACTGTCGAGGATCTAACCGACATGCTTGATTATGCCTCCGAAGACATCGATGGTATGGACGCCGATGCCGGAGAGGAGCAGGCCCAAAACCCACCATTCACCGGACGCTGGATGGCCACTTCCTCATACGACGTGTACATGGTGGACACACCTAAAGAAGGCGATGGCGATGACGAGAAGGATCCAGTCGAGGACGAGCCTCCCGAGATACCACCAAAGCGTCGACGTCAGCGGCGCCGCTCTAAATCGTGTCGCGGAAAAGATAGCAATACCGGCACAAGAGATAATAATACTCCGGAGAACGCCGAAGACCAAGAAGACCCCATCGAACCAACATCCGAACTGGATGATCAGGAGGACAGGCAAGTTGACCCTGATGAGCAAGCAGGGAACGAAGACTCGGAGGATAGTAACTATCTACCACTCTCCGAGGATGACCTGAGCCTCGGCGACGAAGATTTTATCATGCCAGAGGAACCCCTCGAACAAGAGCGCTTTAAACGCTGGCTAATAACCACTGCAAGAAGCCTAAAGAAGAAGAAGCAGCAACTTCAAGCTCACCAAGATCTGCTAAACGACAGATGGACTAACGTCCTGGCAGCCGAAGAATACGGCCTCGAACGCCCAACAAAGAGTTACCCGAAGCGTAAGCTGCGTCCCCAATTCAACGATGAGGCGCTGGAGCCCATACCACCCGCGCGTAACGCGGCTGGCGGACTTAACTGACCACCACGTGGTTGAGACAGAACGACAACTCAAGCCGAACACCAGCCTACACCACCTCGCCGTAAAAGCAGAGAAACAACAGCTCGAGGATACACTTATGACCTACGTAAGGACCTGGACAATAGAGCTGGTCAGACCAGGTTAATCTACGGATCAAGGGGGCGTGCCCAAGCGCGAGAAGATGGCCATCAGGCCTGGCGCGACACACACAACCTAACCAAGGCCGAAAACCGCATACGGACCACATCCGAACTGCGCCGCTCACCCCCTATGCTTCACCGATGAGGTAATGGAGCACCAGTTCTCAGAAGGGTTTAAACCCGTGAACATCGATTCATATGATGGCACAACAGATCCCGTAGTATGGATTGAAGATTTTCTTCAACACATTCACATGGCACACGGTGATGGTCTACATGCCATCAAGTACCTCCCCCTAAAACTCAAGGGGCTAGCATGGCACCGGCTGAATAGCCTACCAGAAAACTCTATTGGTAGCTAGGAAGACTTGGAGGATGCATTCAGAGACAACTTCCAAGGTACCTATGTTCGGCCCCCAAACGTCGATGATCTTAGTCACATAATCCAGCAACCCGGGGAATCAGCCCGACATCTCTGGACCAGGTTCTTAATCAACAAGAACCAGATTGTGGATTGTCCGGACGCCGAAGCCCTCGCGGCCTTCAAACATAGCGTCCGAGATGAGTGGCTCGCCCGACACCTCAGCTAAGAAAAGCCGAAGTCCATGGCAGCCCTTACCACACTTATGACCCGCTTCTGCGCGGGAGAAGATAGCTGGCTTGCTCGTAGAAGCAATAGCACCAGCGACCCTGGCACCTCTGAATCCAGGGATGGCAGTGGCAAGCCACGACGCAACAAGCACAAGCATCGAACATTAATGAAGGAATCCAAGACACGACGGTCAACGCCGAATTTAGTGGCTCTAAACCTGGTCAACGGAAGAAACCATTCAAGGCAAACAGAGATGGTCCATCCAGCTTAGACAGAATACTTGATCGGCCTTGCCAGATTCATGGCACTCCCGATAAACCCGCCAATCATACCAACATAAATTGTTGGGTCTTTAAACAGGCCGGCAAACTCAACGCCGAACACAATGGGAAAGGGTCGCCCAGCGACGACGATGACCAAGAGCCTCGTCAACCGAACATAGGGGGACAGAAGCAATTTCCCCCCGAGGTAAAAACAGTGAATATGATATATGTCACACATATCCCTAAGAGGGAGCGCAAGCACGCATTACGGGACGTCTACGCCATAGAGCCCGTCGCCCCAAAATTCAACCCATGGTCAGCTTGCCCGATCACCTTCGATCGAAAGGACCACCCAACCAGTATCTGTCATGGAGGTTTGGCAGCTCTGGTCCTCGATCCAATCATCGACCGATTCCATCTCACGCGAGTCCTCATGAACGGCGGAAGCAGTCTCAATCTACTTTATCAAGACACTGTCTGCAAAATAGGCATCGATCCCTCAAGAATCAAGCCCACTAAAACTACCTTTAAAGGAGTGATACCTGGTGTAGAGGCCCACTGCACGGGCTCAATCACGCTGGAAGTCTTCTTCGGTTCGCCGGATAACTTCCGAAGCGAAGACTTGATCTTCGATATCGTCCCATTCCGTAGTGGCTATCACGCACTGCTCGGACGAACTACTTTCACCCGCTTTAACGCGGTCCCGCACTACGCCTATCTAAAGCTTAAGATGCCCGGTCCACGTGGCGTCATTACAATCAATGGAATCATGGAACGCTCCCTCCATACGGAGGAGCATACCACGGCCATCGCGGCTGAAGTACAAAGTGGCCCTGTCAAGCCGCACAGCTCATCGGCTATTAAGCCGCCGGACTTTATTACGCAAGGACGGTCAGTTCTGCATGCCGTCAGCCCAGCAATCCCAGGGCTGGATTAGCAGTTTCGCCTCCGTCGACCGCCACGTACATCAGCAAAATTTGTATCGCGCTTGCACAATTACGCACTCAAAGTACCTTGGGCATCGGCGGAGGCAAAATACGGACAGGCCTATAGTACGGTTCGACCCTATATGGCCTTCCCCTCTTTTTACTTATTTCTTATCTTTTACCATGGGTGAATTAAAACCTACTCATCCTACGGACTCACAAGGACTCTGTCCGAGCCCGGTTCCGTACAAATAGTCGAAGACCATTCCTCTCAAGGAATCTTTCTTACTCAGGCGAAAGGGGCGTAGACGTGCGGAAGGAAGGTGCAAGGAATTTTGTAGACCATAATTTCACTCAAGAACCTGTATAGAGCTTTTCCCTTTAGCCTTAGACCCCTGCCATGTAAAATGGCCTTGGTGATTATGGTACCCTCTGTAAGATTACGTTTTGACGTATCGATCAGATTCCACTGAATCAAATTCTTCTTCGGTATCGTTTTTACTTATAGACTTTATTCCGTCTCTTCAGTTATCTCACGCACACACCTCGACACAAATTGCCAGGGGCTCTATATAGCAACACATGTGTTTCCAAACAAAAAGTCCGAACAGCTTTATAGCACAATTCGGCATCCCGAGCTCGTCATTATATGCATCGGCTCCGAATTATGTCTTTGGTCAATACTTGGGTTGCCCGGCTCCTGTGTTTGCTACCTTACGTTTCGTCTGATCGGCTAGGGTAGTAAAGGGAGAACTAGTGCGATTGTGTTTCCGGTTCGTCCGGTTAAGCACCTTAGTAGAGAAAGCCGAAAACTGACTGTCATGATGCGGCGAGAGCTGGTCAGCCACTCGGCGACTTATTAAAATCTTAAGCTATTTTTTCCGTATTACACGAAGGACCGTTTTCCGGTCACATATGCAACACACCCGCATTAGGATAGCCGTGTACATACCAGGGGCTACTTTGTAGACCCATCGTCAAACTCCTATGGCTAAGTGAGAGCAATAAAACCGCATAGTCTGATTGCCCGGTTCACCGCACTGACACCTCCTTCATGGACCAAGACGTTGGGTTAAGTGTAGTCATGTGCAATTCCGAACACCCCAGTAGTATCTACATGGGGGTTGAAGCCGACGACTGGGAACTCTCAGATATAGAAACGGCCGCACAGAAGGATAAAACTCTTCATAAAGGCATGAATATATTACAAAAGCCTTAGTTCATAATACAAACTCCAAGGTAGTTCGGACTCGTTCACTCGAACACTACATCCTTAGAGCATTGGCCTTCTACAAGGCGGGCACCTTTTAGTACATCCTCAAAATAGCGCTCCGGTGTGCAGTGGTCTTTGCTTTCGGGCGCACCCTCAATTTCCACATTTTCGGCCTTCATCTTCGCCCAGTGCATCTTGACACGGGCGAATGCCAGTCGCGCTCCTTCCATGCAGGAGCACCTCTTTACAGCGTCCATTCGGGGCAGCGCATCGACGAGGCGACGCACAAGGCCGAAGTAGCTGTTCGGAATGGCTTCGGTCGGCCACAACCGTACTATGACATCCTCCGTGGCCGCGCTGGACATCGTATGAAGTTCCTCCCATTGTGCCATCTGGTCATTTAGCAGTACGGGACGCTCCTGCCCCGCAAACTGCGACCAGAAGAGCTTCTCCGTCATGTACCCCTCCTGGGCCTGGAAGAATTGGGCGGCGTCCACAGCACTCTTTGGCAGATCCGCATATGCATTTGGAGAACTCCACAGTCGATTAAGTAAGGCATACCTCCGATCCCCAGATTTAGCCTGTAAAAGAAAGGGCTTACCAGCCGCTATCTGTCCAGCTTGACGGATTTCCTCGCGCGCTGCGCGGGATTTGGACCGCGCATCCGAAACTTCTTGAAGGGCCTTGGCGAGTTCGGTCCCCTTCGCCTTATTTTCCTCTTCTAAGGATTTGCTCTTGGTGCCAGTTTCCTTGAGCTTCTACTCCACCTCGGTCACCCGTTCCTCAAAACGGCGCCGGGCGGCAGGTTCGGTCGTAAAGTCCGCAGCTACTTTATCAGCCGCCGCCTTGCTTACCCTTGCTTGCTCCTTGGCTTCGGCAAGCTCACCCCTGAGGGTCTCCACCGCGGCGGCACCATCTGTACAAACACGCACATTGCTGCTCTTGAATTTCCACAAGACACAGATATAAGCAGGCATACGTAAGATGTATCTTATACCTTGCGCCTGGTCGACCTGCGTATTAACAAGGACTAGGTCCTCATCGGCTCGCTCTAGTTTCCGTTTGAGTTCGGAAACTTCCGCTGACTGGGCAGTCACCGCTAACAGAGAAAACTGTTTTAATCCAAATAACATAGTATGTTACCACCTGAAAACAGATTATTGATCCTCTGCTCGCTTTTCTTTCAAAGAATCGAACAGAGTCTCAGCGGCTACTCTCTATATACAGGCATATTTCTCATAAAAATGATCAAGAGCATTACATGGCGTACCTCCAAGCCTGCCAGCAGGCTAGAAAAGGATTCGTTCAGCCCGCTCTTGGCGGACTGAATCTTCTCAGCCACCGTACCCATTAGGATGCGGTGCTCATCCAGGAAGGATGCACTTTGCAGTGTGTCCTCCATGGTATTCGGCGCCGCCGGATTAGCAGAGGTCGCCGCTTCCCCCTCTCCCGCAGGGGGTCGCTCATTGGACTCCGGAGTCTTGTGGGTCTTCGGAGTAGTATGCGGCTGGGGGTCGGATTGACTGGGGCCCCCAGTCGCCGGTCTCCGTGGGGGCCATACCCCTCAGTCCTTCTGCAGCCGAGGTGTTGTCCTCAGGCGCCTTTAAGTTGATCCCCATTTCTTTTCAAGGCTCGGGGAGGGCCTATGGAATGACACCTCGGGGTCATCCACCCTAGGCGGCGGGGAAGCTAGTGGAGGTGACTCCCTCTCCATCATCTCCGGTGGCAGATCCCCCGAGGATGAGGATAGCTGGGGGAGATTGCGGGCCGGACTAAAAGATAGAACTTAGAGTTACCATCACAGTTCATGGAGATTGGATGAGTGTGAAAAATCCCGGACTACTTACGAGTCGGCTTGGGGCTTGGTTCAGCGATGATGCTTCGGGATGGCCTCGGCGTCTGACTCCGAGTCATCGGGGAGGGTAATTTTGTCCCTCTTGGATGCTTCGGCCTCCAGGTCTTCGGAGGCCGCCCTCTTCTTCCCTTGCGGGGAGGATCTTCTTCTTCCTCCTCCTCCTCCTCGTCGTCTTCATCGCCCTCGTGGGAGGACTAGGCATCAGCTTCTCCGGACACTGCGTCCGAAGTGCCCTCCTCTTTCTTCTTCTTCTTCTTCTTCTTCTTCTTCTTCTTCTTCTTCTTGTCCTTCTTTACCGGTGCCTGGTATGGCGCCAGGACCAGCATCCTCATTAGTAGAGGATTGGCTGGGTCTTCGGGGAGCGGAGCCAGACACCGGATCTGCTCCGCCTTCTTGATCCAGACCTGTTTGGGGATGGACTACTCAATACTTCTCCTTCGGATCGACGAACCTATTGATGTTCGGAGGTTTTAGAATTTACCTCAGAGGCCGGATGGTTGCAGTCGAGGGCCGGTGTCGTCTGATGACTTTGCCACATTTTCTGCTTCTTAAAAAGCAGCTTCCAGATCCCTTTATGCATTGTGCCATAGAACCTTTGTAGGGTCCGCGGCCCTTCCGGATTCGACTCCCACATCTTGAGGGACCGCCACTGGCAGGGAAGTGCTCGGCGGATCAGCATCACTTGGATTACGTTAGCAAGGGTAATGTCCTTCGCTATCATGCTCTAGATGCGTTTCTGAAGCAGAAGCACCTCAGGGACCAATCCCCAGTCCGGACCCTTGTCGGTCCAGGATGTGAGCCTCAGCGGGGGTCCGGATCTAAAGGCTGGAGCGGCTGCCCACTTGGAGCCGCGGGGTTCTGTGATATAGAACCATTCCTGTTGCCATATCTTGACGGTGTCCACAAAGACTCCCTTTGGCCAATTGACTTTGGGGAGCTTGCTTACCATGGCGCCGCCACTGTCCGCGTGTTGCCCGTCGACCACCTTCGGCTTCACATTAAAAATCTTGAGCCATAAGCCGAAGTGTGGAGGGACGTGGAGGAAGGCCTCACACACGACGATAAACGCCGAGATGTGGAGGACTGAATTTGGGGCCAGATCATGAAAATCCAGCCCGTATTAGAACATGAGACCCCTCACGAAAGGGTGAAGGGTGAATCCGAGTCCACGGAGGAAGTGGGGGACGAACTCCACCCTCTCACCGGGCTCCGGAGTAGGGATGACCTGCGCCGGATCGGGAAGCATGTACTTGATTTCTGCGGTTAGATACTGCGCTTCCCGCAGCTCCTTGATGTTCTCCTCCGTGAGGAGGAGGCCATCCACTTGCCTTGAGAGCCGGCCATGGTCGGAGGAGTTGCAGAGGGGAGAAAAGCTTGGAACTTTGGCGCTGGAGCTCGAGGATGGAGAGGCAGAGAGAGAATGAGGCGTGGGGCGGAAGAGTTGGATTCTATCCACTTATATGGACTGCGAATATCAAGCATCCCGCTCCCTCGAGCCTTAAAACTCGCCTGTTCCCAAGGGGTCGTGCCAACACTCGTATTGATGAGAATCCCGCAATAAGGTGACACGATCTCTGCCTTGACAAGACCTCTCAATGGGAGTTGCGCAAGGCGGGAGGCCCAAAAACGGTTCGAGATGATAGCAGAGCCAAACGTGACGTTTCGCCAGAAAAAGCTGTCGATGGATATATTTTAAGTATTATGCTTTTGATGGTTGGAAGGTTAACCTGTTATACAGAGACGGATATAGATCTCTTGTTTGGAGGACTACCTTGGAGTATTCGGAGGAGGAACCCGCCTTGCAATGCCGAAGACAACCTCTGCGCCGGACACATCGTCATTGAAGCCTGGTTCAGGGCTACTGAGGGAGTCCTGGATTAGGGGGTCCTTGGGCATCCGGGTTGTGAAACATGGGCCGGACTAATGGGCCGCGAAGATACAAGATAGGAGACTTTCCCCCGTGTCTGGATGGGACTCTCCTTTGCGTGGATGGCAAGCTTGGCGTTCGGATGTGAAGATTCCTTTCTCTGTAAACCAACTCTGTATAACCCTAGCCCCCTCCGATATCTATATAAACCAGAGGGTTTAGTCCGTAGAGGTGATCATAATCATACAGGCTAGACGTCTAGGGTTTAGCCATTACGATCTCGAGGTAGATCAACTCTTGTAACCCATGTACTCATCAAAGTCAATCAAGCAGGAAGTAGGGTATTACCTCCATCAAGAGGGCCCGAACCTGGGTAAAACATCGGTCCCATGCCTCCTGTATCCATCGATCCTTAACCACACTGTTCGGGACCCCCTACCCAAGATCTGCCAGTTTTGACACCGACAAGGGGCGCGCCACGTGGGGGGGGGGAACCGACTAGGACTCCAAGTCCTATTCGCCCCCCTTCCTTCTTCCGGGGGGGAGGGGAAGGGGGAAGGAGAGGAGACGAAGAAGGAAAGGGGGGCCGCGCCCCCCCCCTTGTCCTATTCGGACTCCCCTTGGGAGGGGCGTGCGCCACCTCCTTGTGGGCTGCCCTCTCTTTCCCCTATGGCCCATGAGGCCCAATACTTTCCCTGGGGGGTTCCGGTAACCCCTCGGTACTCAAAAAAATACCCGAACCACTCCGAAACCATTCCTGTGTCCGAATACCATCGTCCAATATATCAATCTTTACCTCTCGACCCTTTCGAGACTCCTCGTCATATCCGTGATCTCATCCGGGACTCCGAACAATCTTCAGTCACCAAAACACATAACTCATAATACAAATCGTCATCGAACATTAAGCGTGCGGACCCTACGGGTTCGAGAACTATGTAGACATGACGGAGACACATCTTCGATCAATAACCAACAGCGGAACCTTGATGCTCATATTGGTTCCTACATATTCTACGAAGCTCTTTATCGGTCAAACCGCAATGACAACATACGTCATTCCCTTTGTCATCGGTATGTTACTTGCCCGAGATTCGATCGTCGGTATCTTCATACCTAGGTCAATCTCGTTACCGGCAAGTCTCTTTACTCGTTCCATAATGCATCATCCCGTAACTAACTCATTAGTCACATTGCTTGCAAGGCTTATCCAACAATACCACTGAATCTAAATAAGACATTGGTCGTAAGCAGTATGACTATTATCGCCCACAACTCTTTGTGTTCTACTCGTGCATATCATCTACGCATAGACCTGGCTCGGATGCCACTGTTGGGTAACGCAACATGCAATTTCAAAAAAAAAATCCTACGATCACGCAAGATCTATCTAGGAGATGCATAGCAACGAGAAGGGGAGAGTGTGTCCATGTACCCTCGTAGACCGAAAGCGGAAGCATTAGTTTAACACGGTTGATGTAATCGAACGTCTTCGCGATCCAATCGATCAAGTACCGAATGTACGACACCTCCGAGTTCAGCACACGTTCAGCTCGATAACGTCCCTCGAACTCTTGATCCACCAAAGTGTCCAGGGAGAGTTTCGTCAGCACGACGGCATGGTGACGGTGATGGTGATGTGATCCACGCAGGGCTTCGCCTAAGCACTACGACGCTATGACCAGAGGAGTAAACTGTGGAGGGGGCACCGCACACGGCTAAGAGAACAATTGATGTGCTATGGGGTGCCCCCCTGCCCCCGTATATAAAGGAGGAGAGGGAGGAGGCCGGCCCAAGGGGCGTGCCATGGGGGGAACCGACTAGGATACCAAGTCCTATTCGCCCCCTTCCTTCGTACGGAGGGGGAAAGGGGGAAGGAGAGGAGTGGGAGAAGGAAAGGGGGGCCGCGCCCCCTCCTGATGTCTACTACACAACCTTCTTCTTGTAGATGTTGTTCGGCCTCCAAGTGCAGAGGTTTGTAGGACAGTAGCAAATTTCCCTCAAGTGGATGACCTAAGGTTTATCAATCCGTGGGAGGCGTAGGATTCAGAAGGTCTCTCTCAAGCAACCCTACAACCAAATAACAAAGAGTCTCTTGTGTCCCCAACACACACAATACAACTGTAAATTGTATAGGGGCACTAGTTCGCCGAAGAGATGGTGCTACAAGTGCAATATGGATGGTAGATATAGGTTTTTTTAATCTGAAAATATAAAAACAGCAAGGTGACTAATGATGAAAGTGAGCACAAACGGTATTGCAATGCTTCGAAACAAGGCCTAGGGTTCATACTTTCACTAGTGCAAGTTCTCTCAACAATGATAACATAATCAGATCATATAACAATCCCTCAACATGCAACAAAGAGTCACTCCAAAGTCACTAATAGTGGAGAACAAATGAAGAGATTATTGTAGGGTATGAAACCACCTCAAAGTTAATCTTTCCGATCAATCCATTGAGCTATTCCTATAAGTGTCACAAGCAGCCCTAGAGTTCGTAGTAAAATAACACCTTAAGACACAAATCAACCAAAACCCTATTGTCACCTAGATACTCCAATGTCACCTCAAGTATCCGCGGGTATGATTATACGATATGCATCACACAATCTAAGATTCATCTATTCAACCAACACAAAGAACTTCAAAGAGTGCCCCAAAGTTTCTACCGGAGAGTCAAGACGAAAATGTGTGCCAACCCCTATGCATAGATTCCCAAGGTCACGGAGCCCGCAAGTTGATCACCAAAACATACATCAAGTGAATCAATAGAATACCCCATTGTCACCATGGGTATCCCACGCAAGACATACATCAAGTGTTCTCAAATCCTTAAAGACTCAATCCAATAAGATAACTTCAAAGGGAAAACTCAATTCATCACAAGGAGATAGAGGGGGAGAAACATCATAAGATCCAACTATAGTAGCAAAGCTTGCGTTACATCAAGATCGTGCCACATCAAGAACACGAGAGAGAGAGAGAGAGAGAGATCAAACACATAGCTACTGGTACATACCCTCAGCCCCGAGGGTGAACTACTCCCTCCTCGTCATGGAGTGCGGCGGGATGATGAAGATGGCCACGGTGATGGATCCACCCTCCGGTAGGGTGCCGGAACAGGGTCCCGATTGGTATTTGGTGGCTACAAAGGCTTGCGGCGGCGGAACTCCCGATCTAGGTTTCTTTCTAGGGGTTTCTATATTTATAGGAATTTTTGGCGTAGGTCTCACGTCAGGGGGGTCTCCGAGTCATCCACGAGATAGGGGGGTGCGCTCAGGGGGTGGGGCGTGCCCTCCACCCTCGGGGATGGCTCGGGACTCTTCTGGCCCAACTCTTTTACTCCGGGGGCTTCATTTGGTCCATAAACAATCATCAAAAATTGGCACGTCAATTGGACTCCCTTTGGTATTCCTTTTCTGTAAAACTCAAAAACAAGGAAAAAACCAGAAACTGGCACTGGGCTCTAGGTTAATAGGTTAGTCCCAAAAATCATATAAAACAACATATAAATGCATATAAAACATCCAAGATGGATAGTATAATAGCATGGAACAATCAAAAATTATGGATACGTTGGAGACGTATCAAGCATCCCCAAGCTTAATTCCTGCTCGTCCTCGAGTATGTAAATGATAAAAGCAGAATTTTTGATGTGGAATGCTACCTAACATATTTGTCAATGTAATCTTCTTTATTGTGGCAAGAATATTCAGATCCATAAGATTCAAAACAAAAGTTTAATATTGACATGAAAACAATAATACTTCAAGCATACTAACAAAGCAATCATGTCTTCTCAAAATAACATGGCCAAAGCAAGCTACCCCTACAAAACCATACAGTCTGGCTATGCTCTATCTTCATCACACAAAATATTTAAATCATGCACAACCCCGATGACAAGCCAAGCAATTGTTTCATACTTTTGATGTTCTCAAACTTTTTCAATCTTCACGCAATACATGAGCGTGAGCCATGGACATAGCACTATAGGTGGAATAGAATGGTGGTTGTGGAGAAGACAAAAAGGAGAAGACAGTCTCACATCAACTAGGCGTATCAATGGGCTATGGAGATGCCCATCAATAGATATCAATGTGAGTGAGTAGGGATTGCCATGTAACGGATGCACTAGAGCTATAAGTGTATGAAAGATCAAAAAGAAACTAAGTGGGTGTGCATCCAACTCGCTTGCTCACGAAGACCTAGGGCATTTTGAGGAAGCCCATCATTGGAATATACAAGCCAAGTTCTATAATGAAAAATTCCCACTAGTATATGAAAGTGACAACATAGGAGACTCTCTATCATGAAGATCATGATGCTACTTTGAAGCACAAGTGTGGTAAAAGGATAGTAGCATTGCCCCTTCTCTCTTTTTCTCACATTTTTTTGGGCCTTCTCTTTTTTTGCCTCTTTTTTTATTTTATTTTTCGTCCGGAGTCCCATCCCGACTTGTGGGGGAATCATAGTCTCCATCATCCTTACCTCACTGGGACAATGCTATAATAATGAAGATTATCACACTTTTATTTACTTACAACTCGATACTTAGAACAAAATATGACTCTATATGATGTGACATGTATGAAAGAATTATGAAAGGTGGCTTTGCCACAAATACGATGTCAACTGCATGATCATGCAAAGCAATATGACAATGATGAAGCGTGTCATAATAAATGGAACGGTGGAAAGTTGCATGGCAATATATCTCGGAATGGCTATGGAATATGCCATAATAGGTAGGTATGGTGGCTTTTTTGAGGAACATATGGTGGGTGTATGGTACCGGCGAAAGTTGCGCGGCACAAGAGAGGCTAGCAATGGTGGAAGGGTGAGAGTGTGTATAATCCATGGACTCAACATTAGTCATAAAGAACTCACATACTTATTGCAAAAATCTATTAGTCATCGAAACAAAGTACTACACGCATGCTCCTAGGGGAAGGGTTGGTAGGAGTTAACCATCGCGCGAACCCGACCTCCACACAAAGGAAGACAATCAAAAAATAAATCATGCTCCGACTTCATCACATAACGGTTCACCATACGTGCATGCTACGGGAATCACAAACTTTAACACAAGTATCTCTCAAATTCACAACTACTCAACTAGCATGACTCTAATATCACCATCTTCATATCTCAAAACAATCATAAGGAATCAAACTTCTCATAGTATTCATTGCACTTTATATGAAAGTTTTTATTATATCCCTCTTGGATGCCCATCATATTAGGACTAAATTCATAACCTAAGCAAATTACCATGCTGTTCTAAAAGACTCCCAAAATAATATAAGTGAAGCATGAGAGTTCATCTATTTCTTCAAAATAAAACCATCGCCGTGCTCTAAAAAGATATAAGTGAAGCACTAGAGCAAATGACAAACTACTCCGAAAGATATAAGTGAAGATCAATGCGTAGTTGAATAATTATGTAACTATATGAAGACTCTCTAACATTTAAGAATTTCAGATCTTGGGATATTATTCAAACAGCAATAATAATAATACTAAATAATGCTCCAAGCAAATCACATATCACGTGGTGAATAAAAATATAGCTCCAAGTAAAGTTACCAATGAACAAAGACGAAAGAGGGGATGCCATCCGGGGCATCCCCAAGCTTAGGCTCTTGGTTGTCCTTGAATATTGCCTTGGGGTGCCTTGGGCATTGAGGGAGTCCTCGACTAAGGGGTCCTCGGGGGTCCGGGTTATATGACATGGGCCGGACTGATGGGCCATGAAGATACAAGATTGAAGACTTCCTCCCGTGTTCGGATGGGACTCTCCTTTGCGTGGATGGCAAGCTTGGCGTTCGGATATGAAGATCCCTTCCTCTGTAAACCAACTCCGTACAACCCTAGGCCCCTCCGGTGTCTATATAAACTGGAGGGTTTAGTCCGTAGGGCAATATCATAATCATACAGGCTAGACTTCTAGGGTTTAGCCATTACGATCTCGTGGTAGATCAACTCTTGTAATCCTTATATTCATAAAGATCAATCAAGCAGGAAGTAGGGTATTACCTCCATCACGAGGGCCCGAACGTGGGTAAACATCGTGTCCCCTGTCTCCTGTTACCATCGACCTTAGACGCACAGTTCGGGACCCCCTACCCGAGATCCGCTGGTTTTGACACCGACATTGGTGCTTTCATTGAGAGTTCTGCTGTGTCATCGTCGAAAGGTTCGATGGATCCATCCATCTTCTACAACAATACTGCCCTGAGGGAGGTCTTTCTCCCCGATCAGATCTTTGTGTTCGGTGGCTTCGCACTGCAGGCCAACTCGCTTGGCCATCTAGAGCAGATCGACAGCTACGCCCCAGGTCACCAGATTAGTTTTGGAAATCTGGACTATGTCGCTGATATCCGAGGAGACTTGATCTTCCAAGGGTTCACGACCCCAACCTCCGCTCTGGCCTTAGATCCGGAGCGCATTACCAGGTCCGAAGACAGGATTCCTGAGCCCGCCGGACTATCTGCGGCCACTAAGCCCAGTACGGGAGAACCGAAGGAAGTAGTGTCGCTGGCAACCATCAGGAAGTCGGACTCTAATTGGGACACTGACTCCGAACCCTCGGAGTCAGCATCGTGTGAGCTCGACCAAGAAGTCTCCTTCCCGCCGTACTCCACGGACTCTTTTCTCCCTAGCCAAACCTCGCCTTTAAGCGAGGCTTTGGACTTGATACGATCCCTCGTCATTACAGAGGAGCAATGTCCGAACTACGCCCAGCCCGGACTAGGGGCTGATAGCAGGGAATTGCACGTCCCTCCCACCACCCACTTCATAGCCACTGTCAAGGACTTAACTGACATGCTCGATTACGGCTCCAAAGACATCGACGGTATGGACGACGATGCTGGGGAAGAGCAGGCCCAAAACCCGCCGTTTACCAGACGCTAGACGGCCACCTCTTCGTATGACGTGTACATGGTGGATACACCCAAAGAGGGTAACGACGATAACGAGAAGAATGCAGTCAAGGATAAACCTCCTGAGATACAACCAAAGCACCGACGTCAGCGGCGCCGCTCTAAATCACACCGTGGAAAAGACGGCAATACCGGCACGAGAGACAACAATACTCCGGACGATGCCGAAGACCAAGAAGAACCCGTCGAGCCAACCTCTGAATAGGACGATCGGGAAGATGGGAAAGTTAGCCCTGATGAGCAGGCCGTAAACGAAGACTCGGTGGACAGCAATTATTTTCCACTCTCCGAGGATGTGGTGAGCCTAGGCAACAAAGACTTTATCGTGCCTGAGGAACCTCTCGAGCAGGAGCGCTTTAAGCGTCGGCTAATAGCCACTGCAAGGAGCCTGAAAAAGAAGCAACAGTAGCTTCAAGCTTATCAAGACCTACTCAACGACAGGTGGACTAATGTCCTCGCAGCTGAGGAATACAGCCTCGAGCGCCCAACCAAAAGTTACCCGAAGCATAAGCTGCTACCTCAATTTGATGAAGAGGCGCTGGAGCACGTACAATCAGCGCGTAACGTGGCTGACCGACCACCACGCGGCCGGGAAAAAATGGCAACTCAAGCCGAACACCAGCCCATACCACCTCGCCATCAAGGTAGAGACACAACAGCTCGGGGATATACATATGACCTACGGCAGGACGTGGAAAATAGGGCAGGTCAGACCAGATCGATCTACGGATCGCGGGGGCATGCCTCGACGCGCGATGACGGATATCTAGCCGGACATAACCACGTCCGAGCCGAAAACCACAGATGGACTCCATCCGACCTATGTCGCGACTTGGGCCGATATAGAGGCCCCACACACCCCCTCTGCTTCACTGATGAAGTAATGGAGCACGAATTCCCAGAAGGGTTTAAACCCGTGAATATCGAATCATATGATGGAACAACAGATCTCGCGATATGGATTGAGGACTTTCTTCTCCATATTCATATGGCCCGCGGATGATCTTCATGCCATCAAATACCTCCCACTAAAACTCAAGGGACCAGCTCGGCACTGGTTAAACAGCCTGCCAGAAAACTCAATTGGCAGCTGGGAGGACTTGGAAGACTCCTTCCGCGACAACTTCCAAGGTACATACGTCCGACCTCCAGATGCCGATGACTTCAGTCACATAGTCCGACAGCCCGGAGAGTCAGCCAGGAAATTCTGGACTAGGTTCCTAACTAAGAAGAACCAGATCGTTGACTGTCCGGATGCCAAAGCCCTGGCGGCCTTTAAGCATAGCATCCGCGACGAATGGCTCGCCCGACACCTCGTCCAAGAAAAGCCGAAGTCCATGGCAGCCCTCACGACACTTATGACCCGCTTTTGTGCGGGTGAAGATAGCTGGCTAGCCCGCAGCAATAATAATGCAAGCAAACCTGGCACCTCTGAAGCCAGAAATAGCAACGGCAAGCCCAGACGCAACAGGCACAAGCGCCGAAGCAACGGTGATAATGCCGATGACACGGCGGTCAACGCCGGTTTCAGTGGCTCCAAGTCCGGCCAGCGGAAGAAGCCATTTAAAAGAAACAATCCGGGCTCATCCAGCTTGGACCGCATACTCGATCGTCCATGTCAGATCCACGGCACCCCTGATAAACCAGCCAATCATACCCATAGAAGCTGTTGGGTCTTTAAATAGGCCGACAAGTTAAATACCGAGAACAAGGAGAAACAGTCGCAAAGTGAGGACGACGACGAGGAGCCCCGTCCGCCGAGCACAGGGGGACAAAAGAAGTTCCCCCTCCCCAGGTTAAAATGGTGAGCATGATATATGTTACCCATATCCCCAAGAGGGAGCGCAAACGCGCACTCAGGGACGTCTATGCGATAGAGCCAGTCGCCCCAAAATTCAACACATGGTCATCCTGCCCAATCACTTTCGACCGCAGGGACCATCCGACCAGTATCCGTCATGGCGGTTCAGCCGCACTGGTCCTCGACCCAATCATTGATGGATTCCACCTCATGCGAGTCCTCATGGACGGTGGCAGCAGCCTCAACCTGCTCTATCAGGATACAGTCCGCAAGATGGGCATCGATCCATCAAGGATCAAGCCCACAAAAACTACCTTTAAAGGAGTAATACCAGGTGTAGAGGCCCGCTGCACGGGTTCAATCACATTGGAAGTCGTCTTCGGATCTCCGGACAACTTCTGAAGTGAGGACTTGATCTTCGATATAGTCCCCTTCCGCAGTGGCTATCACGCACTGCTCGGACGAACTGCATTTGCTCGATTCAATGCGGTGCCATACTATGCTTACCTCAAACTCAAGATGCCCAGACCACGCGGTGTCATAACAGTCAATGGAAACACTGAATGCTCCCTCCGTACCGAGGAGCACACCGTGGCCCTGGCAGCGGAACTACAGAGCAGCCTTATCAAGCAGAATTTCAATTCAGCGGCCAAGCTCCCGGACACTGTCAAATGAGTCCGGACTACTCTGCATCTTGACAGTCCAGCTCGTCAGGAGTTCGACTAACAATTCAGCCACCGTCTCAGTCCCAACCAAACGGCGGCATACGTACTGCGCGTACATAACTACGCACTCAAAATACCATCGGCAAAGACGGAGGCACAACCTGATTGTTGTCCATAATACGTCTCGACCTTCCTCGGGCACACTTACTTTCTGTTTTCTTTTTATCCTTTTTATGTTTCTTTTCGATAGGCCCCTCGCGACGGCCTGATCATCGACCCTTTCCAACGATGGATACACCAAGGCAGCAAGCAGCATAGACGTGTGGGGGAATCTCTAGTTGGTCTTCTTGACGATCACTCTACCTGTTTTCAGGACCCGCACGCAGCTCCCCCTTGGTCTCGGCATGTTAAATAGCCCTGGTGCCTATCACACTATTTGTACAAATACGCTTTGACGTATTAATCAAATTATAATGGAGACAGTTTGCGGCCCAAATTATGTGGCACTGGCTTACTACTTCATTTTATTTCGATATTTTTATCGATTGCACCCGTACACTTGGGTATGCTTTAATTCACCAGAGGCTTCATTGTGCTTCGTACTACGGTAACAAAGTCCAAACACTTTTTACAGTATAGTTCGGCACCCCGAATTTAGCACTATATGCATCGGCTCCGAATCATGTCTTTGGTCAATAGTTGGGTTGCCCGGCTCCTGTGCTTGCTACCTTACGTTTCGTCCTATCGGCTAGGGTAGGAAAGGGAGAACTACTATGATTGTGTTTCTGGTTTATTCGAGTAAAAACCTCAGTAGAGAAAGCCAAAAATTGACTGTCATGATGCGGCGAGAGCTGGTCAGCTATTCGGAGGTTAAAATCTCTTGCGATTTTTTCCTGCATTATGCGACGGATCAGCCTCCACCTGATCAGGTGTCTACAGCACCTTAGTCCGGATTAACATATCCTCACTAGGGGTTGTGCCTACATTTCTATTGTCAAACCCCTATGGCTAAGTGAGGGTGATAAAGCCACATAGTCCGGTTGCCTGGTTCGCTGCGCTAAACACCTCCTTCAAGGACCAAACTCTTGGATCAAGAGTGTTTAGGTTTCAACCCGAACACCCCCGTACCACATACGTGGGGGCTGAAGCCGACGACTGGCCAACTCTCAGATTTAATAAAACGGCCGCACAGGAGGCGGAATTTTAAATAAACAACAAGTATTATATTACATATCGGTTTCGTTTCATAATACAGGATTGGATAACATGAATGTATTCATTCAAAGATAATGTCTTTTGCGCACTGGCCCTCTACAATGCGGGATCCCTCCAGGACATCATCAAAATACCGCTCGGGCGTGCGGTCCTCCTTGCCCGTGGGCGGTCCCTCGGTAGTGAGCTTGACAGCGTTCATCTTCGCCCACTGCACCTTGACACGAGTGAAGACCATCCGCGCACCTTCGATGCAGACCGACCGCTTGATGGCATCAAGCCGAGGGCAGGCATTGACTAGCCGCTTCAGTAGCCCGAAGTAGCTGCTGGGTATGGCTTCGGCAGGCCATAGACGGATTATCAAATCCTTCATGGCCAATTCAGCCACCCTATGCAGTTCGGTCAGCTGTTTCAGCTGATCACTAAAGGGCACCGGATGCTCTGGCGCAAGGTATTGCGACCAGAACAGCTTCTCCGTTGAGCTCCCCTCTTTGGCTCGGAAGAACTCCGCAGCATCAGCAACACTGCGCGGCAGATTCGCAAACGCTCCTGGAGAACTCCATATCCAGGTCAGTAAGAGGTACCTTTTCTTCACAAATTTGCTCTGCATAATAAAGGCCTTACCCGCCGCGATTTTCCTGGCCTCCTGGATTTCCTGGAGGGCGCCTTGGGCTTCAACCTGGGCCTCTTGTGCGCTTTGGCGGGCCTTAGCAAGTTCGAACTCTTGGTCCGCAAACTTGCGCTCCAAGGACTCGCATTTGTTTACCGTGTCCTGGAGCTCCTGCTGGACCTCCCCGACCCTTGCCTCATGTTTTTCTCGGGCGGCTTGTTCCTTCGCCGCTCTCTTCTGGGCCTCGGCCAGCGCGTTTTTTAGGACTCCACCTCGGTCGCAGCTCCTACAAAATATCATGATAACATGATCAACACAAGCAATTCATATCTTTCTAGATCTGAATAGGTCATTGCATACCTTGCTTGTCCTCTAGTTGTTTTTTCACACGGCCGAGCTCTTCCTCGGCCCGCTCCAGACTCTGCTTCAGTTTGGAGTCTTCGACAGAGTGGGAGGTCACAGCCAGCATCGACTCCTGCTTATTCACATAGACATGTATGGTTAGTCTCCTGCGAAAATTATTTGGTCCTCTGCCCGGCTTTTCTTTTCGAACACCGGACAGAGTCTTAAGGGCTACTGTCTATACTATGACATTCTTTTTGCATAATTACATCACATAGCTCAAAGCCTGTTAGAAGGCTGGTGCAGGCTTCGGTCAGTCCGCTCTTGACGGACTGAACCCTCCCAACCACCGTACCCATAAGGATACGGTGTTCCTCAACAATGGAAGCACTTTGCAGCGCTTCCAGTAGAGTATCCGGTGCCTCTGGATGGACAGAGGTCACCGGCGGAATAGGTGCACCTCCTTATTTCGAAGGAAGCTACTTACCTGATTCCGGAGCCGTCTGGGCCTCTAGAATAGTATTCGGCTGGGGGCCGAATTGGATATGGCCCCCATCGCCAGTCTCCGGGGGGATTTGCTCCCCCATGTGTCCAGCGGCCGAGGTATCACCCTCTAGCGGCACCTAACGGCCTCCTGTGTCTCTCCCTGGCCTGGGGAGGTCCTTCGGGACAACACCTCGATGTCGTCCATGTCCTTGGGAGAGGAGGCCGCAGGAAGCGACCCGCTATCCATCACATTTGGATCTACCGAATTCCCCTAAGATGAGGATCGCTGGGGGCGGGCGTGGGCCGGACTGCAGCGCATAATTCGACATATTAAAACCACGAAGTAAAGAAGTTGGATATATGTGTGTATAAGTGCCTTTGTGTACTTACGATTCAGCCAGGGGCTTCTCCCTGGGGCGCCACTCGGAGCTGCTATCAGTGTCCAATGCGGAGTTGTCCGCGAGGTAGATCTTCCCCTTCTTGGACGCCTCTGCCTCCAGGTTTGTGGAGGCCGTCCTATTCTTCCTTCCCCCTTGAGGGGAGAGTTGCTTTCCTCCTCCTCCTCGTAGTCCTCGGTGGCGGGGGAGGAGTGGGTTTCGGCATCTTCGAACGTCATGTCGGAAGTGCCTTTATGGCGGAGGCCACTTCTGGTCTCCTTGGACTTCTTCTTGGCCTTCTTCTCCGACGCCTGGTAGGGCGCCGGAACCAGCATCTTCGTCAGAAGTGGGATTGCTGGGTTTTCGGGCAGCGGAGCCGGACACTGGATCCGCTCCGCCTTCGTCATGCAGCCCTGAAAAGACAGATAGGGAAGCTTAGACATCTTCCTTGAATGTACAGGTGAAGGATGCACCTTGAAATACGAAAAACTTACCGGACTGGCGGGATGGGTCTGGTTGTACCCACGGTCCTCGGTCGTCATCGGCCACGTCTCATTGGCCTTAAAAAACACCTTCCAGATGCCTTCGTGTGTAGCACCGAAGAACTATTGCAAGGTCTGATGCTTGGCCAGATCGAACTCCCACAAATTGCAAGTCCGGCTTTGGCAAGGAAGGATCCGGCGAAAAAGCATCACCTGGATCACATTGACAAGCTTGATGTTCTTGTCCACCATGCTCTTGATGCGCTGCAGCGCTGTTAGCTTGTCCGACGAAGCCCAGTCCAGTCCCTTATCTAGCCAGGAGGTGAGCCGCATTGGGGCCCCGGACTTGAATTCAGGGGCCGCGGCCCAGGTGGTATCGCGGGGCTCTGTGACGTGGAACCACTGCTGCTGCCACCCCTTGACGGTCTCCACGAAGGTACCTTTGGGCCATGGGACGTTGGACAGCTAGCTCACCATAGCGCCTCCGCACTCTGCGAGTTGACCGCCCACCACTTTCGGCTTTACATTGAAGATCTTCAGCCACAATCCGAAGTGGGGTGGGATGCAGAGGAAGGCCTCACACATGACAATGAATGCCGAGATGTTGAGGAAGGAATTTGGGGCCAGATCATGGAAATCTAGCCCATAGTAGAACATGAGTCCGCGGACGAATGGGTGGAGAGGAAACCCTAACCCGCGGACGAAGTGGGGAATGAACACCACCCTCTCATGGGGTTCGGGTGGGGACGATCTGCCCCTTGGCCGGAAGCCGGTCTGCGATTTCCTGGGCCAAGTACCCCGCCTCCCGGAGCTTCGTAATGTCCTTCTCCGTGACGGAGGAGGCCATCCACTTGCCCTGCGCTCCAGATCTGGACATGGTTGGGGTGCTTTGTGGGGGGAGAAAGGATGGAAGCTCGGGCGCTGGAGCTCGAGAGCGGATGGGCAGAGAAGAAGAAGCCGTGGGTGAAAGAGTGGATCCTTATCCTCTTATAAAGGCAGCGAATATCAAGCGCCTCCCCACTCGCCTTAAAACTCGCTTATTCCCCAAGGGTCGTGCGGACGGCACAGTGGGATTACCCACGCCCGTATTGATGAGAATCCCGTGATAAGGGGACACGATCTCTGCTTCGACAAGACGTGCCAATGGAAACTGATAGAGGCAAAGGTGTCCCGTCTTTCGATGAGATGGTGGCTATCATTTTGGAGGAAGTCGACTTTGACGATCCGACTACGAACATGCGTGGACGTCGCGCCTTAGCAATTGCTAAACCAACTCCGAGAGGTTATTGACCACGCCGGAGCATGATCAACCTGACCACGAAGGTCTGTTTCCTGCAGGCAAACGAAGAACAAGCAAGAAACTAAGATTGCAATCTGGATATTGCGAATATAAGAGGAAAGCTTTATTGATCAAGGTGGGGTTCTGTGACGCCTTTGTCTGGTCGTTGAACACAAACGAAGTACGCGAAGTTGCGGCTATGGCGAACTTTTAATCTAAACAAAACCCGAAGTCTAAACGATGCCCTAGGGGCTGTATATATGCAGGAAGAGGGGGGATTTCATGGCCCTTGGAGGAGGGGTCCGAAACCCACCCTAACTCTTGTTTCCCCACACATACGGACTCTAAAAACAGCCTATATTGAAGTATTTCGAAATTACATGGGCCTAGCCCAAAATAAGGTGACACAGCACCTAGAATAGCCGGTGGACGAAAATTATGAAGTGGCATCTTGTATATTTCATCCAAGGCTTCATGCACTCATTATGGTGGCTTCAAAGTGCTGAAATCATCACTTGAAACTCTGTTCTTGTCTCCCTTGCGCATGCCATCAACTCCATGCTTGTTCTTGCTCTAATGTTCTTCCTTCTCCAAGCTAGGCCCTTCATTTGTAAGCAAAACAAATGTATCCAATTTAGGCAGCATCATATTCTCATGATCATTACAATCATTACCAAGAAACAAAAGTACCTGGTAATTTAATTGGCGTGCGCGAGCGTAATCGGTCCAGTATGTATAGTAGCAGGGGTTGTGGGTGTAACAATGGTATGATGTCCTCGTCATCCTCCCCTTCTTGAAATGAAGTCGTCCTCGACGGAAGCTCATCTTCCTCACCCAAATAAGGCTTCAAATCTGCAATGTTAAAAGTGGGACTAACCCCAAAATCTGCAGGCAGCTCAAGTTTATATGCATTATCATTTATTTTCTCTAACACCTTAAAAGGACCATCAGCACATGGCATTAGCTTTGATTTGCGCATATTAGGAAACCTATCCTTACGCAAATGTAACCAAACAAGATCTCCAGGTGCAAAGACAACATGTTTTTTACCCTTATCTCCAGCAAGTTTATATTTGGCATTCATACGCTCAATGTTTTCCTTAGTTAACTCATGCATTTTTACGATCAATTCAACACGTTGTTTAGCATCAAAATTAACCTTCTCCGAAGATGGAAGATGCAACAAATCAAAGGGTGCACGAGGTAGGAAACCATACACAATTTCAAAAGGGCACATCTTAGTAGTAGAATGCAACGAACGATTATAAGCAAATTCAATATGAGGCAAGCATTCTTCCCACATTTTCTTATTATTCTTCAAAACAGCCCTAAGCATAGTAGACAATGTTCTATTGACTACTTCAGTTTGACCATCAGTTTGGGGGTGACAAGTAGTACTAAAAAGAAGATTAGTCCCCAACTTAGCCCATAAACATCTCCAAAAGTGACTAAGAAATTTAGTATCACGATCTGAAACAATAGTATTTGGCACACCATGCAAGCAAATAATTTCACGAAAGAACAAATCAGCAACATTAACAGCATCATCGCTTTTATGACATGGTATAAAGTGTGCCATTTTCGAGAACCTATCCACGACAACAAATATGCTATTCCTCCCCTTCGTTGTTCGAGGTAAACCTAAAACAAAGTCCATAGATATATCCTCCCAAGGAACACTAGGTACAGGCAAAGGCATATATAAACCATGAGGATTGAGTCATGACTTAGCTTTTTGACATGTAGTGCAGCGAGCAACAAAACGCTCAACATCCTGTCTCATCTTTGGCCAAAAGAAATGTGTAGCAAGTATATCCTCCGTCTTCTTCACGCCAAAGTGTCCCATTAGTCCTCCTCCATGCGCCTCCTGCAACAACAAAAGACGAACGGAGCTAGCTGGAATGCATAGCTTGTTAGCATGAAACACAAATCCATCGTTAACGACGAACTTGTTCCATGTTCTACCTTCTTTACAATTCCGCAATATATCTTAAAATTCAGCATCATGCACATATTGATATTTGATGGTCTCCAAACCAAATATTTTAAAGTCAAGTTGTGAAAGCATAGTATAACGACGAGACAATGCATCAGCAATAACATTTTGTTTACCCTTCTTGTGTTTAATGACATAAGGGAAAGTCTCAATGAATTCAACCCATTTAGCATGTCTACGGTTCAGTTTAGCTTGACTTTTAATGTGTTTCAAAGATTCATGATCAGAATGTATAACAAATTCTTTGGGCCACAAATAATGTTGCCATGTTTCTAAGGTCCGAACAAGAGCATATAATTCTTTATCATAAGTAGAATAGTTCAGACTAGGCCCACTCAATTTTCAGAAAAGTATGCAACAGGTTTACCATCTTGTAATAACACACCTCCTAATCCAATTCCACTAGCATCACATTCAAGCTCAAAAGTCTTATTAAAATCAGGAAGTTGGAGTAAAGGAGCATGTGTCAACTTATCTTTCAATATCATGAAGGCTTCTTCCTGTGCGGTACCCCAAACAAAAGGCACATCTTTCTTTGTAAGCTCATTGAGAGGTGCAGCTATGGTGCTAAAATCTCGCACAAAACGCCTATAGAAACCAGCGAGTCCCAGAAAACTCCTCACTTGTGTGACCGTTTTGGACTGCGGCCAACTCTCAATAGCTTCAATCTTGGCTTTATCAACTTCAATTCCCTGTGGAGTAACAACATAGCCAAGAAAAGATACTCGGTCGGTGCAAAAGGTGCACTTCCCACGGTTACCAAATAAACGTGCATCACGTAGAGCAATAAAAACAGCACGTAAATGTTCCAAATGTTCTTGCAAAGATTTGCTATAAATCAGTATATCATCAAAATAGACTACCACAAATCGTCCAATAAAAGCACGTAAAACTTCGTTCATTAGTCTCATGAAAGTACTAGGTGCATTAGTTAACCCAAAAGGTATGACTAACCACTCATATAAACCAAACTTAGTTTTAAAAGTTGTTTTCCATTCATCTCCCAATTTCATACGAGTTTGATGGTATCCACTACGCAAATCAACTTTGGAGAATATTGTAGAGCCACTCAATTCATCAAGCATATCATCTAGCCTAGGAATAGGATGACGATAACGAATAGTAATATCATTAATGCCTCTACAATCAACACACATACGCGATGTACCATCCTTTTTTGGCACTAGAATAATAGGAACAACACAAGGACTAAGGGATTCGCGAATATAACCTTTGTCGAGCAGCTCCTGTACTTGACGCATAATCTCCTTCGTCTCCTCTGGATTGGTACGGTATGGTGCACGGTTGGGTAGCGATGCACCGGGAATTAAGTCAATTTGATGCTCAATCCCTCGAATAGGTGGTAATCCCGGTGGCACGTCTTGTGGGAAGACGTCAGCGAACTCCTGCAAAATGTTAGTGACTGCAGGGGGCAAAGAGGAAGGCACGTCCTGGAATGAAGATAATGCCTCTTTGCACACAAAAGCATAGCAAACAGATTTGCTAAAAACTAGCTCATCAATATCAGATTTGGTGGCAAGTAAACATGCACCTTTCAATTTAATTTCAGAAGCAACACTAGATGGTTTATTATTAGACTTCATTTGTTGCTCAAATTCTTTTGCCACAATCTGATTTTCACTCTTATTTTTCTCCTGTTTTGCTTTATTAGCTCTATGAATATCATCTTTCAAAATGGAATCAGGAGTCATAGGAAGCAAAGTAATATTTGTATCCTTATGAACAAGAGTATACTGATTGTTTCTACCATGGTGTACAGAATTTTTATCTAATTGCCATGGTCTACCAAGTAATAAGGAACATGCTTGCATAGGTACCACATCACAATCAACATAATCAGCATATGTAGAGATACTAAAATGTACCCGAACAGTACGTGTTACCTTAACCTTGCCGCTGTTGTTGAACCATTGGATGTAGTAAGGATGTGGATGTGGTCTTGTGGTGAGAGATAGCTTCTCCACCATCTCCATGCTAGCCAAGTTGTTCCAGCTCCCTCCATCTATGATGACGCGAATAGAACGTTCCTTCACAACTCCCTTTGTATGGAACAAATTATGCCTCTGATTTTGCTCAGCTTGTGTAACCTGCACACTCAAAACACGTTGAGCAACTAAACATTCATACCTGTCAGCATCTTCAGCAGCCATGTATTGCGTTTCATGATCAGAATCATCTCCACCGTGTTCTTCATGTGTAATAAGAGCCAAAGTCTCCTCAACATAGTCACTTGCGGACTCATACCCACCATCCTCAGTAGCAATCATCACACGCTGAGATTTGCATTCTCTCGCAAAATGTTCTCTTCCCTTACAACGACGACAAATAATATCACTTGTGTGCCCTGTTGACGCCATGGAAGAAGAAGAGCTCTGTGCAGGCCCGGCAGGTGTGCTCTTGGCAGATAGTGGTGGTTGTGCCTGCTTTCTTGTATCACGGTTGGAGGTGGCACCTGAAGGAGGTGATGGTGCAGTGGAAGTAGATGATGCACGTGGTGTCCATGATGAAGGTTGACCTGCAGAAAAGTTAGTTCGCGCCAATGCCTGTCGATCCTGCACTTCACGTTCAGCTTTACAAGCAAGATGGAATAAACGAGTGATATTATTATAATCCTTATACTCTAGAATGGTCTGAATCTCTCTATTTAATCCACCCATAAAATGTGCTAGCATAGCTTCATTCTCCTCAACAATACCACATCTAATCAAGCCAGTTTGTAATTCCTGATAATATTCTTCTACAAAAAAAATTCCTTGTCTTAAGCGCTGCAATTTTTGAAGTAATTCACATTGATAATATGGTGGAACCCAACGAGTACGCATAACAGTTTTCAAAGCAGCCCAAGTAGTTGGAATAGGATATAATCTACAATGTTCAGACCACCAAACACATGCAAAGCTAGTGAAAGCACAAACAGCAGCAGGAACACGTCTCTCCTCAGGATATTGTAAACATGTAAATCGTTGTTCAGTTTCTAACTCCCAAGTAAGATATATATCAGGAACATATCTACCCTCAAATGGTGGAATATTCAATTTCAGTTTAGGGAGATTGTCATGATCTCGTACCTGAGGGGGAGCCCTAACATTGCCATTATTTGCATGTGGATGACCTGGTGGTTGTGGTGCTGGTGGTTGCACGTAGTTCTGATTTTGATCAACCTCATCCTCGTAATCTCCTGCATAATCATCCTCCTCCACATCAGCAGCAGGAGCCACAGAAGTATCAATAGAAGCACCAACAGTTCGGGAGGGGCGGCAATTGGCTAGGCTGAAGAGGGACACGACTCGCTCGGCGGAGGGTTGTTTCCCGACATGGAGGTAGTCGTTGTTGTTGTTGTTGCAGAGGGGCGGCAGGTGCAGCCGGTGGTGGAAGACGCGCAAGCAGTTCATTAAATCTATTATCGAGCTTTGTGTCGAACGTCTTCTCAAGGCCAGTCATCTTCTCCATGGCCTGTTCAAAATTGTTCAGCACATCTTGCACCTGTTCAGTCATCATTTGCTGAAACTTATCATGAAGCTCCTTGTTCGTTAAGTTCTCCTAGTCAATCTCGTCGGCTTGTGATTCTGGCATGGTTAGCAGCAATAGAAACACACAAGAATATGATCCTATAGAGTACTAACAAGTGGTGGTGGTGGGTGTCACAAATCCGTCAAGCAAATCTCAAATTCTTACCAGTTCTTACCCAGCAGCAAGCGGTGATCGGTAACCGATGTAGTCAAAACTCTCAAAGCTTGGATAGAGCGATTACCAGGGAGAGTCAAACGCACGATGTAGATGTATGTGGAGCTGGGAAGGCTTATAATATGGTAGCAAAAAGGGTCAGCAATAATCAATTCAGAGATGCAAAGTTGAATAAACGCTCAACGACGGTACTGTGTTGGTCCTAGGCTAGACCGTGTTAGAGACACGAGCCTAGAACACTAACAAAATCACGGCGCTGCACGTAAACAAGGGAGGAACACACTCTGAATTTTTTTTCTTTTTTCACTTTTTTTCCTCTTTTTTTTTGCTCCGCAACAATTTTTTTTCGAAAAAGTCTACAAATGGCCTAAAAACTGGAAATATTTTTCTACTGCGGGTAACACGGAAGTTCGGGAGTCCTTCTCTGTCACGACTCGGAGTATGGCGTGATCTGGAAATCCAAAACAGAGTAACAAAATACTGGACTCGGAATAGGACTGGTGGTGGAGATGAATCTGGTGGAACTCGGACTGGTGGGGGAGATGAATCTGGTGGAACTCGGACTGGTGGCGGAGATGAATCTGGTGGAACTCGGACTGGCGTGATGGCGGCGAATATGTGGTGGCATATATGGACTCGGATTCGCGGTGAAGATGTGGCGGGGGTATATGGCAGCGGTAATGAAGTTGGTGTGGTGGTGGTATATGGCAACAGCGATGATGATGATGCGGTGGTGATATATGGCAGCGGCAACGTGAAAACCTGTGAACAGAACTTGAAACTCTAAAGGACTAGACGCTAAGACCAGCAACTTGACACGACGATGCAACCGGAAATTCAACAAAGCAAATACAAAAAAGATTATGCAAAGGCTCAGATTGGTTCGGATAGGATGAACTAACCCTAATTTTTTTTTGGCTTTTTCGTTGACTATAGGTATGAAGAACAGGCTCGATCTAAACTACGAAAAACTGTAAAATCTAACCGAGCAACCTGGAAATCTGATACCACTTGATAGAGGCAAAGGTGTCCCGTCTTTCGATGAGATGGTGGCTATCGTTTTGGAGGAAGTCGACTTTGATGATCCGACTACGAACGTGCGAGGACGTCGCGCCTTAGCAATCGCTAAACCAACTCCGCGAGGTTATTGACCACGCCGGAGCACGATCAACCTGACCACGAAGGTCTGTTTCCTGCAGGCAAACGAAGAACAAGCAAGAAACTAAGATTGCAATCTGGATATTGCGAATATAAGAGGAAAGCTTTATTGATCAAGGTGTGGTTCTGTGACGCCTTTGTCTGGTCGTTGAACACAAACGAAGTACGCGAAGTTGCGGCTATGGCGAACTTTTAATCTAAACAAAACCCAAAGTCTAAACGATGCCCTAGGGGCTGTATATATGGAGGAAGAGGGGGGGGGATTTCGTGGCCCTTGGAGGAGGGGTCCGAAACCCACCCTAACTCTTGTTTCCCCACACATACGGACTCTAAAATCAGCCTATATTGAAGTATTTCGAAATTACATGGGCCTGGCGCAAAATAAGGTGACACAGCACCTAGAATAGCCTCTAGACGAAAATTATGAAGTGGCATCTTGTATATTTTGTCCAAGGCTTCATGCACTCATTATGGTGGCTTCAATGTCCTGAAATCATCACTTGAAACTCTGTTCTTGTCTCCCTTGTGCATGCCATCAACTCCATGCTTGTTCTTGCTCCAATGTACATCCTTCTCCAAGCTAGGCCCTTCATTTGTAAGCAAAACAAATGTATCCAATTTAGGCAGCATCATATTCTCATGATCATTACAATCATTACCAAGAAACGAAAGTACCTGGTAATTTAATTGGCGTGCGCGAGCTCTAGTAATCGGTCCAGTATGTATAGTAGCAGGGGTTGTGGGTGTAACAATGGTATTGATGTCCTCATCAGAAACCACATCTCAAAACGTGGAGCAGGAGGCTGAAAAACGGTTCGAAATAATAACCGTGCAGAGATGTGGTGTCTCACTACAAAAGATATCAGTAGATGGGACTTGTTAAATATTATACTCTTTGCGGCTGTATGTGGAGCTTGTTTTGCAGAGCCGGACACGTTTTCTGTGTTCAAGGACTACTTTGAAGTATTCGGAGGAGGAACCCGCCTTGCAATGCCAAAGACAATCTGCACGCCGGACAAATCGTCATTGCGGCCTGGTTCAGGGGCTACTGAGGGAGTCCTGGACTAAGGGGTCCTCGGGCATCCGGGCTATATGACATGGGCCGGACTGATGGGCCATGAAGATACAAGATAGAAGACTTCCTCCCGTGTTCGGATGGGACTCTCCTTTGCTTGGATGCCAAGCTTGGCGTTCGGATATGAAGATCCCTTCCTCTGTAAACCCACTCTGTTCAACCCTAGGCCCCTCCGGTGTCTATACAAACCGGAGGGTTTAGTCCGTAGGGCAATATCATAATCATACAGGCTAGACTTCTAGGGTTTTGCCATTACGATCTCGTGGTAGATCAACTCTTGTAATCCTCATATTCATCAAGATCAATCAAGCAGGAAGTAGGGTATTACCTCCATGACGAGGGCCCGAACCTGGGTAAACATCATGTCCCCCGTCTCCTGTTACCATCGACCTTAGACGCACAGTTCGGGACCCCCTACTTGAGATCCGCTGGTTTTGACACTGGCATGCATCCCGAAGCTTAGGCTCTTGCCACTCCTTATTCCATAGTCCATCAAATCTTTACCCAAAACTTGAAAACTTCACAACATAAAACTCAACAGAAAACTCGTAAGCTCCGTTAGTATAAGAAAATAAATCACCACTTTTGGTACTGTTGTGAACTCATTCTAAATTCATATTGGTGTAATATCTATTGTATTCCAACTTCGCTATGATTCATACCCTCCGATACTAATCATAGATTCATCAAAATAAGCAAACAACACATAGAAAACATAATCTATCAAAAACAGAACAGTCGTTAGTAATCTGTACTCTCGAATACTTATGTATCTCCAAAAGTTCTGAAATAAATTGGTGGACGTGAGGAATTTGTCTATTAATCTTCTGGAAAAAGAAGCAACTTAAAAGCACTCTTCTGTATAAATGACAGCTAATCTCGTGAGCGCAAAGTTATGTTTTTTGCAGCAAGATCACATTAACTTTCACCCAAGTCTTCCCAAAGGTTCTACTTGGCACAAACACTAATTAAAACATAAAACCACATCTAACCAGAGGCTAGATAGATTATTTATTACTAAACAGGAGCAAAAGGCAAAGAACAAAAATAAAATTGGGTTGCGTCCCAACAAGCGGTAACGTTTAATGCCCCTAGCTAGGCATGATGATTTCAATGATGCTCACATAAAAGATAAGAATTGAAACATAAAGAGAGCATCATGAAGAATATGACTAGCACATTTAAGTCTAACCCACTTCCTATGCATAGGGATTTTGTGAGCAAACAATTTATGGGAACAAGAATCAACTAGCATAGGAAAGCAAAACAAGCATAACTTCAAGATTTTAAGCACATAGAGAGGAAACTTGATATTATTGCAATTCCTACAAGCATATATTCCTCCCTCATAATAATTTTCAGTAGCATCATGAATGAATTCAACAATATAACCATCACATAAAGCATTCTTTTCATGATCTACAAGCATAGAATTTTTATTACTCTCCACATATGCAAATTTCTTCTCATGAATAGTAGTGGGAGCAAACTCAACAAAATAACTATCATGTGAGGCATAATCCAATTGAAAATTAAAATAATGCTGAGAAGTTTCATGGTTATCATTATTATTTATAGCATACATTTCATCACAATAATCATCATAGATAGCAACTTTGTTCTCATAATCAATTGGAACCTCTTCCAAAATAGTGGATTCGTCACTAAATAAAGTCATGACCTCTCCAAATCCACTTTCATAATTATCACAATAAGATTCAACACCCTCCAAAATAGTGGGATCATTACTTCCTAAAGTTGACACTCTTCCAAACCCACTTTCATCAATATAATCATCATAAATAGGAGGCATGCTATCATCATAATAAATTTGCTCATCAAAACTTGGGGGGCAAAAAATATCATCTTCGTCAAACATAGCATCCCCAAGCTTGTGGCTTTGCATATCATTAGCATCATGGATATTCAAGGAATTCATACTAACAACATTGCAATCATGCTCATCATTCAAATATATAGTGCCAAACATTTTAATGCATTCTTCTTCTAACACTTGAGCACAAATTTCCTTTCCATCATTTTCACGAAAAATATTAAAAAGATGAAGCATATGAGGCACCCTCAATTCCATTTTTTTGTAGTTTTGTTTTATAAACTAAACTAGCGATAAAACAAGAAACTAAAAGATTCGATTGCAAGATCGAAAGATATACCTTCAAGCACTCACCTCCCCGGCAACGGCGCCAGAAAAGAGCTTGATGTCTACTACACAACCTTCTTCTTATAGACGTTGCCGGGCCTCCAAGTGCAGAGGTTTGTAGGACAGTAGCAAATTTCCCTCAAGTGGATGACCTAAGGTTTATCAATCCGTGGGAGGCGTAGGATGAGGATGGTCTCCCTCAAGCAACCCTGCAACCAAATAACAAAGAGTCTCTTGTGTCCCCAACACACCCAATACAATGGTAAATTGTATAGGTGCACTAGTTCGGCCAAGAGATGGTGATACAAGTGCAATATGGATGGTAGATATAGGTTTTTGTAATCTGAAAATATAAAAACAGCAAGGTAACTAATGATAAAAGTGAGCACAAACGGTATTGCAATGTTTCGAAACAAGGCCTAGGGTACATACTTTCACTAGTGCAAGTTCTCTCAACAATGATAACATAATTAGATCATACAACAATCCCTCAACATGCAACAAAGAGTCACTCCAAAGTCACTAATAGCAGAGAACAAATGAAGAGATTATTGTAGGGTAAGAAACCACCTCAAAGTTATTCTTTCCGATCAATCCATTGGGCTATTCCTATAAGTGTCACAAACAGCCCTAGAGTTCATAGTAAAATAACACCTTAAGACACAAATTACCCAAAACCCTAATGTCACCTAGATACTCCAATGTCACCTCAAGTATCCGCGGGTATGATTGTACGATATGCATCACACAATCTTAGTTTCATCTATTCAACCAACACAAAGAACTTCAAAGAGTGCCCCAAAGTTTCTACCAGAGAGTCAAGACGAAAACATGTGCCAACACCTATGCATAGATTCCCAAGGTCACGGAACCTGCAAGTTCATCACCAAAACATACATCAAGTGAATCAATAGAATACCCCATTGTCACCATGGGTATCCCACGCAAGACATACATCAAGTGTTCTCAAATCCTTAAAGACTCAATCCGATAAGATAACTTCAAAGGGAAAACTCAATTCATCACAAGGAGATAGAGGGGGAGAAACATCATAAGATCCAACTATAGTAGCAAAGCCCGCGTTACATCAAGATCGTGCCACATCAAGAACACGAGAGAGAGAGAGAGGGAGAGATCAACCACATAGCTACTGGTACATACCCTCAGCCCTGAGGGTGAACTACTCCCTCCTCATCATGGAGAGCGCCGGGATGATGAAGATGGCCACCGGTGATGGATCCCCCCTCCGGCAGGGTGCCGGAATAGGGTCCCGATAGGTTTTTGGTGGCTACAGAGGCTTGCGGCGGCGGAACTCCTGATCTAGGTTTCTTTCTGGGGGTTTCTGTATATATAGGAATTTTTGGCGTCGGTCTCACGTCAGGGGGGTCTCCGAGTCATCCACGAGATAGGGGGTGCGCCCAGGGGGGTAGTGTGCGCCCTCCACCCTCGTGGATGGCTCGGGACTCTTCTGGCCCAACTCTTTTACTCCCGGGGCTTCATTTGGTCCATAAAACATCATCAAAATTTGGCACGTCAATTGGACTCCGTTTGGTATTCCTTTTCTGTAAAACTCAAAAACAAGGAAAAAACAGAAACTGGCACTGGGCTCTAGGTTAATAGGTTAGTCCCAAAAATCATATAAAACAACATATAAATGCATATAAAACATCCAAGATGGATAATATAATAGCATGGAACAATCAAAAAATATAAATACGTTGGAGATGTATCACCTCCCCTTGTCCTATTCGGACTCCCCTTGGGAGGGGCGCGCGCCTCCCCCTTGTGGGCTGCCCTCTCTCTCCCCTGTGGCCCATGAGACCCAATACTTTCCCCGGGGGGTTCCGGTAACCCCTCGGTACTCTGAGAAATACCCGAACCACTCTGAAACAATTCCAGTGTCTGAATACCATCGTCTAATATATCAATCTTTACCTCTCGACCATTTCGAGACACCTCGTCATGTTCGTGATCTCATCCGGGACTCCGAACAATCTTTGGTCACCAAAACACATAACTCATAATGCAAATCGTCATCGAACATTAAGCGTGCGGACCCTACGGGTTCGAGAACTATCTTGACATGACCGAGACACATCTCCGATCAATAACCAACAGCGGAACCGCAATGACAACATACGTCATTTCCTTTGTCATCAGTATGTTACATGCCCGAGATTCGATCTTCGGTATCTTCATACCTAGTTCAATCTCGTTACCAGCAAGTCTCTTTACTCGTTTTGTAATGCATTATCCCGTAACTAACTCATTAGTCACATTGCTTGCAAGGCCTATCATGATGAGCGTTACCGAGAGGGCCCAGAGATACCTATCCGATACTCGGAGTGACAAATCCTAATCTCGATCTATGCCAACCCAACAAACACTTCGGAGGCATCTGTAGAGCATCTTTATAATCACCCAGTTATGTTGTGACGTTTGATAGCACACAAGGTGTTCCTCCGGTATTCGGGAGTTGCATAATCTCATAGTCAAAGGAATATGTATAAGTCATGAAGAAAGCAATAGCAATAAAACTTAACGATCATTATGCTAAGCTAACGGATGGGTCTTGTCCATCACACCATTCTCCTAATGATGTGATCCCGTTCATCAAATAACAACACATGTCTATGGTCAGGAACCTTAACCATCTTTGATGAACGAGCTAGTCAAGTAGAGGCATACCAGTGACACTTTGTTTTGTCTATGTATTCACACATGTATCAAGTTTCTGGCTAATTCAATTCTAGCATGAATAATAAACATTTATCATGAGATAAGGAAATATCAATAACAACTTTATTATTGCCTCTAGGGCATACTTCCTTCAGGGCGGCCCAGCAGCGCATGGTACACGCTGGACAGGTCCACCACCTCAAACCAGATAGGCCCGCGCCAGAAATGGTCGCTCGTGTCGAACAGGACGTCAAGCCGGATCCGGCCAATGGGGGAGCTGGAGAGGACCGACACGATGCCGAGGAACACCGTCCGGGATGGCTCCAGGTCCTTGTCCTCGAGGTCGAGCTTGGTCATGGTGTCGCGGTAGAGGATGTTGATGCTGCTACCGCCATCAATGAGGACTCGCGAGAACTTGCAGGTGCATTGGGCTGCAACTATGGTGGGGTCGAGGACGAGGCAGTTGACACCCGGGTTCGGCATGACGGCCGGGTGGTCCTCCTGGGTTCAGCTCATCGGACGCTCCAACCAGTGCATATATTCTGTCACGATCGGGACGACGGTGTTCACCTCCTGCCAGAGCAGGCGCTCGCTACGCTTGTTGTCGCCAAGGCTGGTGAAGACGCCATAGCTCACGTTCTGGTTGGGGTAGACTTCGTCGTGCATCGCACCGTTGTCCGGGGGCGGGGGAGGAGGCGGTGGAGGCGGCTACCCCGCACCTGGAGCCGGAGCTAGAGGCGGCAGGATGTCGCCCCTCATGATACGCTTGGTGATGGTGAAGGAAATATGCCCTAGAGGCAATAATATAGTTGTTATTTTATATTTCCTTATATCATGATAAATGTTTATTATTCATGCTAGAATTGCATTAACAGGAAACTTGATACATGTGTGGATAGATAGACAAAACACCGTGTCCCTAGTAAGCCTCTACTAGACTAGCTCGTTAATCAAAGATGGTTAAGTTTCCTAACCATAGACATGTGTTGTCATTTGATGAACGGGATCACATCATTAGGAGAATGATGTGATGGACAAGACCCAACGGTTAGCTTAGCATATTGATCGTTCGGTTTTATTGCTATTGCTTTCTTCATGTCAAATACATATTCCTTCGACTATGCGATTATGCAACTCCCGGATACCGGAGGAATGCTTGTGTGCTATCAAACGTCACAACATAACTCGGTGATTGTAAAGATGCTCTACAGGTTTCTCCGAAGGTGTTTGTTGGGTTGGCATAGATCGAGATTAGGATTTGTCACTCTGAATATCGGAGAGGTATATCTGGGCCCGCTCGGTAATACACATCATAATAAGCCTTGCAAGCAATGTGACTAATGAGTTAGTTACAGGATGTTGTATTACGGAACGAGTAAAGAGACTTGCCGGTAACGAGATTGAACTAGGTATGAAGATACCGACGATCGAATCTCAGGCAAGTAACATACCGATGACAAAGGGAATAACGTATGTTGTCATTATGGTACGACCGATAAAGATCTTCGTAGACTATGGAGGAAACAATATGAGCATCTAGGTTCCGCTGTTGGTTATTGGTCGGAGAGGTGTCTCGGTCATGTCTACATAGTTCTCGAACCTGTAGGGTCAGCACGCTTAACGTTCGATGACGATTTTGTATTATATGAGTTATGTGATTTGGTGGCCGAATGTTGTTCAAAGTCCCAGATGAGATCACGGATATGACGAGGAGTCTCGAAATGGCCGAGAGGTAATGATTCATATATAGGACGATACTATTCGGACACCAGAAGTGTTCTAGGGGTACCGGGTACGTATAGGGTCACCGGAAGGGGTTCCGGGCATCCCCCGGCAAACTATATGGGCCTAATGGGCCAAGAGGGGAAACGCAGCAGCCAGTAGGGGCTGCTGTGCCCCCCATATGGGCCGCACCTGAGGGAAAGGAAAGGGGAGAAGAGAGAAGGAAGGGGAGGGATTCGGCCTCCCCCTTCCTTCCCTCCTCCCTCCTCTTTCCTTCCCCCTCCGGTGGATATGGTAAGTGGGGAGGCCGAATTGGGAAGCACCTAAGTAGGATTCCTCCTACTTGGGGCACCCCCTTGGCTGCCTCTCCTCCCCTCCAACCTATATATATATGAGGGGGGTACGGCTAGAACACACAACAATAATTGTTAGCCGTGTGTAGCTCCCCCCTCCACAGTTTACGCCTCCGGTCATATCTTCATAGTGCTTAGGTTAAGCCCTGCGCGGATCATTTCACTATCACCGTCACCACGCCGTCATGCTGATGGAACTCATGTACTCCCTCGACATTTTGCTGGATCAAGAGTTCGAGGGACGTCATAAGCTGAACGTGTGCAGAACACAGAGGTGTCGTACGTTCGGTGCTTGATCGGTCAGAACGAGAAGAAGTTCGACTACATCAACCACGTTAACAAATGCTTCCGCTTTCGGTCTATGAGGGTACGTGGACACACTCTTCCCCTCTCGTTGCTATGCATCTCCTAGATAGATCTTGCATGAGCGTAGGAAATTTTTGAAATTGCATGCTACGTTTCCCAACAGTGGTCTTTGAGCCAGGTCTATGCGTAGATGATATGCACGAGTGGAACATAAAGAGTTGTGGGCGGTGATCGTCATACTGCTTACCACCAATGTCTTACTTTGATTCGGCGGTATTGTTGGATGAAGCGGTATGGACCAACCTTACGTGACCACGTTCTTGAGACCGGTTCCACCGACAGACATGCAACTAGTTTTGCATAAAGGTGGCTGGCAGGTGTCTGTTTCTCCTACTTTAGTTGAATCGAATTTGACTGCGGTCGGTCCTTGTTGAAGGTTAAAATAGCAAACTAGATAAATCACCATTGTGGTTTTTATGCGTAGGTAAGAATGGTTCTTGCTAGAAGCTCGTAGCAGCCACGTAAAACTTGCAACAACAAAGTAGAGGACGTCTAACTTGTTTTTGCAGGGCATGTTGTGATGTGATATGGTCAAGACATGATGTGATATACGTTGTTGTATGAGATGAGCATGTTTTGTAAAAGTTATCAGCAACTGGCAGGAGCCTTATGGTTGTCGCTTTATTGTATGAAATGCAAACGCCATGTAATTGCTTTACTTTATCACTATGCATTAGCGATAGTTGTAGAAGCAATAGTTCGCGAGACGACCACGACGCTACGATGGAGATCAAGCTGTCAAGCCGGTGATGATGGAGATCACGACGGTGCTTTGGAGGTGGAGATCAAAGGCACAAGATGATGATGGACATATCATGTGACATATTTTGATTGCTTGTGATATTTATCTATTATGCATCTTATTTTGCTTAGTACGGAGCATTATAAGATGATCCCTTACTAAAATTTCAAGGTATTAGTGTTCTCCCTGAGTATGCACCATTGCGACAGTTCGTCGTGCTAAGACACCGCGTGATGATCGGGTGTGATAGGCTCTATGTTCAAATACAACGTTTGCAAGACAGTTTTGCACATGCGGAATACTTGGGTTAAACTTGACGAGCCTGGTATGTACAGACATGGCCTCGGAACACTGGCAACCGAAAGGTCGAACGTGAACCATATAGTAGATATGATCAACATAGAGATGTACACCATTGATGACTACTACATCTTACGTGATTATCGGACATGGTTTAGTTGATTTGGATCACGTATCATTTAGATAACTTGAGGGATGTCTATCTAAGTGGGAGTTCTTAAGTAATTTGATTAATTGAACTTAATTTGTCATGAACTTAGTCTTTATAGTTTTGCATATCTATGTTGTAGATCAATAGCTCACGATATAGCTCCTATATTTTTTTTGATATGTTCCTAGAGAAAACTAAGTTGAAAGATGATAGTAGCCATGATACGGACTGGGTCCATGATCTGAGGATTATCATCACTGCTACACAGAATAATTATGTCCTTGATGCACCGCTGGGTGAAAGACCTATTACAGGAGCAGAAGCAGACTTTATGAATGTTTGGTAAGCTCGATATGATGACTACTTAATAGTTTAGTGCGCCATGCTTTACGGCTTAGAACCGGGACTTCAAAAACATTTTGAACGCCATGGAGCATATCATATGTTCCAAGAGATGAAATTGGTATTTCAAACTCATGCCCGTGTAGAGAGGTATGAAACCTCTGACAAGTACTTTGCCAACAAGATAGAGGAGAATCGCTCAGCTAGTGAGCATGTGCTCAGAATGTCTAGGCACTACAATCGCTTGAATCAAGTGGGAGTTAATCTTCCAGATAAGATAGTGATTGACAGAGTTCTCTAGTCACTATCACCAAGCTACTAGAACTTCATGATAAACTATAATATGCAAGGGATGACGAAAACGATTCCCGAGCTCTTCGCGATGCTGAAATCGGCTAAGGTAGAAATCAAGAAAGAGCATCAAATATTGATGGTTAATAAGACCACTAGTTTGAAGAAAAAGGTAAAGGGAAAGAAAGGGAACTTCAAAAAGAATGGCAAGCAAGTTTCCGCTCCCATGAAGAAGCCCAAAGATGGACCTGAGCCTGAAACTAAGTGCTTCTACTTCAAAGGAAATGGTCACTGGAAGCGGAACTTCCCCAAATACTTGGCGGATAAGAAGGATGGCAAAGTGAACATAGGTATATTTGATATACGTGTTATTGATGTGTACCTTACTAGTGTTCATAGCAGCCCATGGGTATTTGGTACCGGTTTCAGTTGCTAAGATGAGTAACTCGAAACATGAGTTGCAAAATGAACAGAGACTAGTTAAGGGCGAGGTGACGATGTGTGTTGGAAGTGAATCCAAGGTTCATAAGATCACCATCACATACTCCCTCTACCTTCGGGATTTGTGTTGAACCTAAATAAATGTTATTTGGTGTTTGCGTTGAGCATGAATATGATTGGATCATGTTTATTGCAATACGATTATTCATTTAAATCAGAGAATAATTGTTGTTATGTTTACATGAATAAAACCTTCTATGGTCATACACACAATGTAAATGGTTTATTGAATATCGATGATAGTGATACACATATTCATAATATTGATACCAAAAGATGCAAAGTAGATAATGATAGTGCAACATACTTGTGGCACTACCGTTTTGGTCATATTGGTGTAAAGTGCATGAAGAAACTCCATGCAGATGGACTTTTGGAATCACTTGATTATGAATCATTTGATACTTGCGAACCATGCCTCATGGGCAAGATGACTAAAACTCCGTTCTCCGGAACAATGGAGCGAGCTAATGACTTATTGGAAATAATACATACCGATGTATGCGGTCCGATGAGTGTTGAAGCTCGCGGCGGGTATCGTTATTTTCTAACCTTCACAGATGATTTGAGCAGATATGGGTATATCTACTTTATGAAACACAAGTCTGAACCATTTGAAAAGTTCAAAGAATTTTAGAGTGAAGTGGAGAATCATCGTAACAAGAATATAAAGTTTCTACGATCTAATCGCGGAGGCAAATATTTGCGTTATGAGTTTGGCCTTCATTTAAAACAATGTGGAATAGATTCATAACTCACGCCACCTGGAACACCACAATGTATTGGTGTGTCCAAACGTTGTAACCGTACTTTATTAGATATGGTGTGATCTATGATGTCTCTTACCGATTTACCACTATCGTTTTGGGGGTATGCATTAGAGACAACTGCATTCATGTTAAATAGGGCACCGTCTAAATCCGTTGAGACGACACCATATGAACCGGGGTTTGGAAAGAAACCTAAGTTGTCGTTTCTTAAAGTTTGGGGTTGTGATGCTTATGTGAAAAAGCTTCAGCCTGATAAGCTCGAAACCAAATCAGAGAAGTGCGTCTTCATAGGATACCCAAAAGAAACTATTGGGTACATCTTCTACCACAAATCCAAAGGCAAGATCTTTGTTGCTAAGAATGGATCCTTTCTAGAGAAGGAGTTTCTCTCGAAAGAAGTGAGTGGGAGGAAAGTAGAACTTGATGAGGTAATTGTACCTTCTCTTGAATTGGAAAGTAGCACATCAGAGAAACCTGTTCCCATGATGCCTACACCAACTAGAGAGGAAGCTAATGATGATGATCATGAAACTTCAGATCAAGTTACTACTGGACTTTGTAGGTCAACCAGAACACGCTCCACACCAGAGTGGTGCGGTAATCCTGTCCTGGAAGTCATGTTATCAGACCATGGCAAACATACGAACTATGAAGAAGCTGTGATGAGCCCAGATTACGACAGATGGCTTGAGGCCATGAAATCTGAGATAGGATCCATGTATGAGAAGAAAGTATGGACTTTGGTGGACTTGCCCGATGATCGGCAAGCCATTGAGAATAAATGGATCTTCAAGAGGAAGACGGACACTGATTGTACTGTTACTATCTACAAAGCTCAACTTGTCGCAAAAGGTTTTCGACAAGTTCAAGGTGTTGACTACGATGAGATTTTCTCACTCGTAGCGATGCTTAAGTCTGTCCAAATCATGTTAGCAATTGCCGCATTTTATTAAATCTGGCAAATGGATGTAAAAACTGCATTCCTTAATGGATTTCTTAAAGAAGACTTGTATATAATGCAACCAAAAAGGTTTTTTCGATCCTAAAGGTGCTAACAAAGTGTGCAAACTCCAGCGATCCATCTATGGACTGGTGCAAGCATCTCGGAGTTGGAATATATGCTTTGATAAGGAGATCAAAGCATATGGTTTTATACATACTTATGGTGAAGCCTGTATTTAGAAGAAAGTGAGTGGGAGCTCTGTAGCATTTCTGATATTATATGTGGATGACATATTGTTGATTGCCTGGTTCACCGCACTGACACCTCCTTCATGGACCAAGATATGCAATTCCGAACACCCCAGTAGTATCTACATGGGGGTTGAAGCCGACGACTGGGAACTCTCAGATATAAAAACGGACGCACAGAAGGATAAAACTCTTCATAAAGGCATGAATATATTACAAAAGCCTTAGTTCATAATACAAACTCCAGGGTAGTTCGGACTCGTTCACCCGAACACTACATCCTTAGAGCATTGGCCTTCTACAAGGCGGGCACCTTTTAGTACATCCTCAAAATAGCGCTCCGGTGTGCGGTGGTCTTTGCTTTCGGGCGGACCCTCAATTTCCACCTTTTCGGCCTTCATCTTCGCCCGGTGCATCTTGACACGGGCGAATGCCATTCGTGCTCCTTCTATGCGGGACCACCTCTTTACAGCGTCCATTCGGGGCAGCGCATCGATGAGGCGACGCACAAGGCCGAAGTAGCTGTTCGGAATGGCTTCAGTCGGCCACAACCGGACTATGACGTCCTCCGTGGCCGCGCTGGACATCTTATGAAGTTCCTCCCATTGTGCCATCTGGTCATTTAGCAGTACGGGACGCTCCTGGCCCGAAAACTGTGACCAGAAGAGCTTCTCCGTCACGTACCCCTCCTGGGCCTGGAAGAATTAGGTGGCGTCCACAACACTCGTTGGCAGATCTGCATATGCGTTTAGAGAACTCCATAGTCGATTAAGTAACGCATACCTCCGATCCCCAAATTTAGCCTGTAAAAGAAAGGGCTTACCAGCCGCTATCTGTCCAGCTTGACGGATTTCCTCACGCGCTGCGCGGGATTTGGATCGCGCATCCGAAACTTCTTGAAGGGCCTTGGCGAGTTCGGTCCCCTTTGCCTTATTTTCCTCTTCTAAGGATTTGCTCTTGGCGGCAGTTTCCTTGAGCTTCTGCTCCACTTCGGTCACCAGTTCCTCAAAACGGCGCCGGGCGGCCTGTTCGGTCGTAAAGTCCGCAACTACTTTATCAACCGCCGCCTTGCTTACCCTTGCTTGCTCCTTGGCTTGGGCAAGCTCACCCATGAGGGTCTCCACCGCGGCGGCACCATCTGTACAAACACGCACATTGCAGCTCTTGAATTTCCACAAAACACGGACATAAGCAGGCATACGTAAGATGTATCTTATACCTTGCGCCTGGTCGAGCTGCATGTTAACAAGGACTATGTTGTAGGGTGGAACCCTATGGAGAGATCTTTCTCGAATTGGAGGGGGAATTCCAAAGAACAAGATGAACACAAGAGAGAAAACACTCAAGAACAAGTCCAATCACACATCCACTAGACTCAGAATCACACAAGATCCACAAAGGTACAAGAACAACAAAGGGAAAGATACAAGGTAAAGTTCATCCCAAATCCAAAGGAGATGAGGTCTTGATGATCTATGATGGGGATCCTTCTCCAATAGGAGGGCTTGATCTCCAAAAGGAGCTTCTCCAAGAGGAGGTCTTGTACTCCAATGGAGTCTTCTCTCTCAAGAGGAATCCCACAAGGGGAGGTACATGAGCTAAGCTCTATGATTTGTGTCTATTCTTAGCTTCCTCTAAATGGAGGAGGAAGGGGAGTATATATAGGTCCAAGAGATGAAGGGGTAAGTAGGGACGAGATGGGGATACAAGGGCCAAGCCCAACAGCCACGCACAGGGGGCCCCGTGTGCACGGGGTAAGTGGAGCCCATGCGCACGGGGTATCCAGAGACCTGATGCATGAGCCCGTGTGCACGGGGTCCGTGAGGCCCGTGGGCACGGTACACGCCCGTGCGCACGGGGTCGCCTGGGAGCTGCAGCCTTCTCTTGGCTTCCTTCTCCGCTTCCAGGCTTCCCTCTTGGATGGTGTAGATGTTCTCCTCTTCTTGGACTCCTCCTCGATGAATGTGTAGCTCCGCCCACACCTATGTATGCACACGAGAGAGGGGTCAAGTAGTATACCATCCTCGAAAGGTACAAGTGGACACATGTAAAGGAGATGATTCACCTTTGTATGTATGAAGTAGATGTGGCACGTGTCACTTGCCAAATGGACTCTTGACATGGTGATGTCCATAGGATGCTCCGCATCATCCCCTCCCCCTTGGGAAAGATCCGACCTCGGATCGAAATCCAAATCACCATGGGAAAGAGATGATGTTGCCGTGTAGTAGTGGACGATCACCAAGCATTCATCATCTTGTAGTTCCAAATGGGCACTCTCCGATGTCGTACCGTCTTGTAATTCCTTCAAAAGGAGCAAAGATAACAAGCACTCGGAAAAACAAATGTGGTTGGCGTAAGAGCAAAACCAAGCATTCAAGAGGTGATTCACCCAACAAGTGTTGTCATCAAGCATAGCATATGGTTTGACAAAGAAGTGTGGCATGGCATTTAAGCATATAAGGTGAGCACAATCAAGGACATCATGGAAACAAGTATGCAAATGGGAGGTAAAGATGCTAATATGTGTGACAAGTGAACAAGCATCTACCTCAAGATCATAGCAAGAATGCACAACGTGCTCATTGAAAGGTCTATGGTAGGCATAGGAATCATTCACAACACCAAGTATAATGAGATGTCTAAACACATGGGGCAAATGCAAGACAATCCAAGCATAATGTGCATGGGGTGTAGTGAAGATATCATGGCACTCAACACAAAGTAAAGAGCAATTGTTCAACATGTGTGAGGCAATCAAGTCAATCATGTCATGGGTGCAAATAGTGGGCATAGACAATGCACATGACATATCGCAAGCACGAACACAAAGCAAGATCATAGTATCATCATAGGAATGGTTCGCAAAAGGAACATGGCAATAACAAGCACTATCTCCACCAAGCTTGCAAATACACATACAAGTATGAGAATCAAGAAACATATGTAATGCAAAGCATGGGTCACAAATGCATGACAAAGGCATAGGAATAAGCATATCATGCAAAGTGAACATGGCAAGATGGGCATAGAGTATGTAATGGACAATAACCCATAACCATGTGAGGGCCATGTAGAAGAGATGCGCGAAGTCTTTGCGCGAAGGGAGTGGTGGTAAGGACAATCCACGGAGTCCCAAATCATCATTGCTCTCTAGATCTCGTTTCGTCAACTCATGGGATTGTGAGGTTGACGAGTGTTCATGGGTACCTACACAAAAGAGACAAAAACGAAAGAACGTATGTGCATGGTAAATGTACACATCATCCATCATGATGTGTATGTGCATGTGTGAGTTAGCACAAGATAAGCATCGCTCAAAGAAATTTGATGCATGGTATAAGAACATGTCATCCATCATGAAAGAATAGTTGTTATGTATGACATGATGAGGACACAAATCAAGTATGCAATTATATGGCACATCATTCATGGAAAGCATATTGTGCACACAAGTATTGGGATCATGCAATGGATGGGATGGATCAAAATCTCCTAAAATGTATGAGGAAACTATGGGGGTCTCCTCATGAGAAATATCGGAAACATCATATGGAGAAAATGGACAACATCCAAAACAATGCATATCCGAAGCTAGGTGGTCACGGCATGGCATATGAGATAAATGATGCAAAGGAAGCATAGCAATATCATCACAATAAAAACAAATGCCAATAACCATTGGCTTGTCATCTATGCCATATGTGCAAATCGGGTTTATTTTAATGGCATGTGCATAGTCACTACGATGAGATTGCAAATATGACATATTGTTGATCTCATGCATAGCATATGAGAAGTCAAGCGGATTGTCAAACATGATGTGACCTAGAGAATTGTCACAAGAAATCCTATGTAACATGGCATCACAACTAGGCAATTCAACATGCTCATCATCATAGTCATCATAAAGTGGTAAGTCATGACATGAGGAAGTCGCACTAGCATGAAGCATGGGAATAGGTGGATCAACATCATGCAAGCAATCAATGTCAAGAATATCCACTAGTGGGACAAGAGCATCACCTTCACCTTTGTTACCTTGTTCATTCCACTAAAGTGGTGTAGGTGAGGTGGTAAATACCAAATGGTGGTCATCTTCATCTTGAAAGAACCATGTGGGGGTGCATCATATTCCACCATGGCCATCGTCTTGTCCAAAGGGAGGACAAAGTCATCTCGAATCGGCGCGTCATCATATATGGTACCTAGCACCAAAGGAGAAGACACAATAGAGGTAGAGGTTAAGTTTTTAGAAAGAGAAATGGCCTCATATGCCTCATCAACTACCTCACTCTCTCTATGTGGTGGTGGCTCACTCACTCCCTCAAGGTAGGTGCACTCAAACTCACATATGGTGGAGTCACTCATCTCACTCAAATGGTGGGGGTTGTGGCTCTCCTCACATGGGAATTGTGGCAACACATCATATATGGGGCTAGTGGTGAAGTCACTCTCACTCTCAATATGGTGGCACAAGTCACTCAAGTCATCATACGTCGCCGTGGTCGAGGTGAAATACTCAACCGTCTCATCGCCGTCGCCATGGATGAAGGCCGAAGATGGCACAACATCACTCTCGCCTCCTAAGATGGAAGCATCATCCTTGCTCGTCACCATGTCGCTTGCCTCCAAAGCTTGGTCCTTGAAGGTCTCCGTAGTCGTACTCGTTGCCGCACCATCTTGAAAAAGAGTCGTGGAGGACTCGGCATCATCAATGCCACAAAGAGGTATGGCGGTGAAGTCGAACTTGGGAGGATCGTCTTGGAGCTCGTCGGACTTGGACATCATGGTGGTACTAACCTCATGCTTGCCGTGTTGGAGCTTGGTCTTCGAGAAGTGTGCTTGGGGTCGAGAAGCCTTGGCCTTCATGAGTTCTTGTTCCGCCTTGAGAGCACCAATGTAGTTGTCGTCGAGAGACTTGTAGTTCTCGAGGAAGATAGTCTTGGAGATGTCGTTGTTCAATCCCATCATGAAGTGGAACTTCATTGACGTGGGGTCGTCCATGTCGGCTCGTCGCAAGGCTTTCTTCATCTCCTTGAAGTACTCGTCGATGGACTTAGATCGTTGGATGGTGTTCTCCAATTGGCGTAGAAGCTGTTCCGTGTAGGTTGGAGGCACGAACTCTCGCTGCATAGCTTTCTTCGTCTTGGGCCAACTCATGTCGTAGCTCTCCGAAGGTGTGTGAAGCCACCATGTGGACGCGTAGTCGTGGAAGTTTCTTGACGCGCACTTCACTTGATCTTCGGGAGGGACTTGATGTAGCTTGAGGTAGTCGTCCATCAAACACTCCCACTCGAGATACTCCTCGGGTTCTAGAGTCCCATAGAAAGGAATCTCAAGATTTTGAGGATGGATGGTGGGGAAAAGATGGGGGAAAGCTAGATCCACCTGAAACCAAGCAAATCCATGGATCAAATCCAACAAAACCTCATCAAACCAACAAATCACAAAAAAAATTGGGGCTATTTTTTGGTGGGGAATTTTCGAATTTAGGACGAAATCACACAAAACAAGGCCAGAAAACACGAAGGGGCTCCAATTTCATGAGAAACCATGGCTCATGATACCAAGATGTTGTAGGGTGGAACCCTATGGAGAGATCTTTCACGAATTGGAGGGGGAATCCCCAAGAACAAGATGAACACAAGAGAGAAAACACTCAAGAACAAGTCCAATCACACATCCACTAGACTCTCACAATCACACAAGATCCACAAAGGTACAAGAACAACAAAGGGAAAGATACAAGGTAAAGTTCATCCCAAATCCAAAGGAGATGAGGTCTTGATGATCCTATGATGGGGATCCTTCTCCAAGAGGAGGGCTTGATCTCCAAAAGGAGCTTCTCCAAGAGGAGGTCTTGTACTCCAATGGAGTCTTCTCTCTCAAGAGGAATCCCACAAGGGGAGGTACATGAGCTAAGCTCTATGATTTGTGTCTATTCTTAGCTTCCTCTAAATGGAGGAGGAAGGGGAGTATATATAGGTCCAAGGGATGAAGGGGTAAGTAGGGACGAGATGGGGATACAAGGGCCAAGCCCAACAGCCACGCACAGGGGGCCCCGTGTGCACGGGGTAAGTGGAGCCCGTGCGCACGGGGTATCCAGAGACCTGACGCATGAGCCCGTGCGCACGGGGTATCCAGAGACCTGACGCATGAGCCCGTGCGCACGGGGTCGCCTGGGAGCTGCAGCCTTCTCTTGGCGCTTCCTTCTCTGCTTCCAGGCTTCCCTCTTGAATGGTGTAGATGTTCTCCTCTTCTTGTACTCCTCCTCGATGAATGTGTAGCTCCGCCCACACCTATGTATGCACACGAGAGAGGGGTCAAGTAGTATACCATCCTCGAAAGGTACAAGTGGACACGTGTAAAGGAGATGATTCACCTTTGTATGTATGAAGTAGATGTGGCACGTGTCACTTGCCAAATGGACTCTTGACATGGTGATGTCCATAGGATGCTTCGCATCAGACTAGGTCCTCATCGGCTCGCTCCAGTTTCCGTTTGAGTTCAGAAACTTCCGCTGACTGGGCAGTCACCACTAACAGAGAAAACTGTTTTAGTCCAAATAACATATTATGTTACCACCTGACAACTGATTATTGATCCTCTGCTCGCTTTTCTTCCAAAGAACCGAATAGAGTCTCAGGGGCTACTATCTATATACAGGCATATTGATCATAAAAATGATCAAGAGCATTACATTGCGTACCTCCAAGCCTGCCAGCAGGCTAGAAAAGGCTTCGTTCAGCCCGCTCTTGGCCGACTGAATCTTCTCAGCCACCGTACCCATTAGGATGTGGTGCTCATCCAGGAAGGATGCACTTTGCAGTCTGTCCTCCATGGTATTCGGCGCCTCCGGATTAGCAGAGGTCGCCGCTTGCCCCTCTCCCGCAGGGGGTCACTCATTGGACTCCGGAGCCTTGTGGGTCTCCGGAGTAGTATGCGGCTGGGGGTCGGATTGACGGGGGCCCCTGTTGCCGGTCTCCGTGGGGGCCATACCCCTTAGTCCTTCGGCAGCCGAGGTGTTGTCCTCAGGTGCCTTTAAGTTGCCCCCCATTTCTCTTCAAGGCTCGAGGAGGGCCTATGGAATGACACCTAGGGGTCATCCACCCTAGGCGGCGGGGAAGCTAGTGGAGGTGACTCGCTCTCCATCATCTCCGGTGGCAGATCCCCCGAGGATGAGGATAGCTGGGGGAGATTGCAGGCCGGACTAAAAGATAGAACTTACAGTTATCGTCACTGTTCATGGAGATTGGATGAGTGTGAAAAATCCCGGACTACTTACGAGTCGGATTGGGGCTTGATTCGGCGACGATGCTTCGGGATGGCCTCGACGTCTGACTCCGAGTCATCGGGTTGGGTAATTTTGTCCCTCTTGGATGCTTCGGCCTCCAGGTCTTCGGAGGCCGCCCTCTTCTTGCCCTTGCGGGGAGGATCTTCTTCTTCCTCCACCTCCTCCTCGTCGTCGTCGTCATCGCCCTCGTGGGAGGACTGGGCATCAGCTTCTCCGGACACTGCGTCCGAAGTGCCCTCCTCTTTCTCCTTCTTCTTCTTCTTCTTCTTCTTCTTCTTCTTCTTCTTCTTCTTCTTCTTCTTCTTCTTCTTCTTCTTCTTCTTCTTCTTCTTCTTCTTCTTCTTCTTCTTCTTCTTCTTCTTCTTCTTCTTCTTCTTCTTCTTGTCCTTCTTTACCGGCGCCTGGTATGGCGCCGGGATCAGCATCCTCATTAGTAGAGGATTGGCTAGGTCCTCAGGGAGCGGAGCCAGACACCGTATCTGCTCCGCCTTCTTGATCTAGACCTGTTTGGGGATGGACCACTCAATACTTCTCCTTCGGATCGACGAACCTATTGATGTTCGGAGGTTTTAGAATTTACCTCAGAGGCCGGATGGTTGCAGTCGAGGGCCGGTGTCGTCTGATGACTTTGCCACATTTTCTGCTTCTTAAAAAGCAGCTTCCAGATCCCTTTATGTGTTGTGCCATAGAACCATTGTAGGGTCCGCGGCCCTTCCGGATTGAACTCCCACATCTGGAGGGACCGCCGCTGGCAGGGAAGTGCTCGGCAGATCAGCATCACTTGGATTACGTCAGCGAGGGTAATGTCCTTCGCTATCATGCTCTCGATGCGTTTCTGCAGCAGAAGCACCTCAGGGACCAATCCCCAGTCCGGACCCTTGTTAGTCCAGGATGTGAGCCTCAGCGGGGGTCCGGATCTAAAGGCTGGAGCGGCTGCCCACTTGGAGCCGCGGGGTTCTGTGATATAGAACCATTCCTGTTGCCATATCTTGACGGTGTCCACAAAGACTCCCTTTGGCCAATTGACTTTGGGGAGCTTGCTTACCATGGCGCCGCCACTGTCCGCGTGTTGCCCGTTGACCACCTTCGGCTTCACATTAAAAATCTTGAGCCATAAGCCGAAGTGTGGAGGGACGCGGAGGAAGGCCTCACACACGATGATAAACGCCGAGATGTGGAGGAATGAATTTGGGGCTAGATCATGAAAATCCAGCCCGTATTAGAACATGAGACCCCTCACGAAAGGGTGAAGGGCGAATACGAGTCCACGGAGGAAGTGGGGGATGAACTCCACCCTCTCACCGGGCTCCAGAGAAGGGATGACCTGCGCCGGATCGGGAAGCATGTGCTTGATTTCCGCGGTTAGATACCGCGCTTCCCGCAGCTCCTTGATGTTCTCCTTCGTGAGGAGGAGGCCATCCACTTGCCTTGAGAGCCGGCCATGGTCGGACGAGTTGCAGAGGGGAGAAAAGCTTGGAACTTTGGCGCTGGAGCTCGAGGATGGAGGGGCAGAGAGAGAATGAGGCGTGGGGCGCAAGAGTTGGATTCTATCCACTTATATGGACTCGAATATCAAGCATCCCGCTCCCTCGAGCCTTAAAACTCGCCTGTTCCCAAGGGGTCGTGCCAACAACACGGTTAGGTTACCAAAACTCGTATTGATGAGAATCCCGCAATAAGGGGACACGATCTCTGCCTTGACAAGACGTGCCAATGGGAGTTGCGCAAGGCGGGAGGCCCAAAAATGGTTCGAGATGATAGCAGAGCCAAACGTGACGTTTCGCCAGAAAAAGCTGTCGATGGATATATTTGAAGTATTATGCTTTTTATGGTTGGAAGGTTAACGTGTTATACAGAGACGGATATAGATCTCTTGTTTGGAGGACTACCTTGGAGTATTCGGAGGAGGAACCCGCCTTGCAATGCCGAAGACAACCTCTGCGCCGGACACATCGTCATTGAAGCCTGGTTCAGGGGCTACTGAGGGAGTCCTGGATTAGGGGGTCCTTGGGCGTCCGGGTTGTGCAACATGGGCCGGACTAATGGGCAGCGAAGATACAAGATAGGAGACTTTCCCCCGTGTATGGATGGGACTCTCCTTTGCGTGGATGGCAAGCTTGGAGTTCGGATGTGAAGATTCCTTTCTCTGTAAACCAACTCTGTATAACCCTAGCCCCCTCCGGTGTCTATATAAACCGGAGGGTTTAGTCCGTAGAGGTGATCATAATCATACAGGCTAGACATCTAGGGTTTAGCCATTACGATCTCGAGGTAGATCAACTCTTGTAACCCCTGTACTCATCAAAGTCAATCAAGCAGGAAGTAGGGTATTACCTCCATCAAGAGGGCCCGAACCTGGGTAAAACATCGGTCCCCTGCCTCCTGTATCCATCGATCCTTAAACACACTGTTCGGGACCCCCTACCCGAGATCTGCCAGTTTTGACACCGACAAGGGGCGCGCCACGGGGGGGGGGACCGACTAGGACTCCAAATCCTATTCGCCCCCTTCCTTCTTACGGAGGGGGAAAAGGGGGAAGGAGAGGAGACGAAGAAGGAAAGGGGGGCCGCGCCCCCTCCCCATGTCCTATTCGGACTCCCCTTGGGAGGGGCGCGCGCCACCCCCTTGTGGGCTGCCCTCTCTTTCCCCTATGGCCCATGAGGCCCAATACTTTCCCCGGGGGGTTTCGGTAACCCCTCGGTACTCCGAAAAATACCCGAACCACTCCGAAACCATTCCTATGTCCGAATACCATCGTCCAATATATCAATCTTTACCTCTCGACCCTTTCGAGACTCCTCGTCATATCCGTAATCTCATCCGAGACTCCGAACAATCTTCAGTCACCAAAACACATAACTCATAATACAAATCGTCATCGAACATTAAGCATGCGGACCCTATGGGTTCGAGAACTATGTAGACATGACCGAGACACATCTTCGATCAATAACCAACATCGGAACCTTGATTCTCATATTGGTTCCTACATATTCTACGAAGCTCTTTATCGGTCAAACCGCAATGACAACATACGTCATTCCCTTTGTCATCGGTATGTTACTTGCCGGAGATTCGATCGTTGGTATCTTCAGACCTAGTTCAATCTCATTACCGGCAAGTCTCTTTACTCGTTCCGTAATGCATCATCCCGTAACTAACTCAGTAGTCACATTGCTTGCAAGGCTTATCATGATGTGCATTATCGAGAGGGCCCAAAGATACCTCTCTGATACTCGGAGTGAAAAATCCTAATCTCGATCTGTGGCAACCCAACAAATACCTTTGGATACACCTGTAGAGCATCTTTATAATCACCCAGTTACGTTGTGACATTTGATAGCACACAAGGTGGTCCTCTGGTATTCGGAAGTAGCATAATCTCATAGTCAAAGGAATATGTATAAGTCATGAAGAAAGCAATAGCAATAAAACTTAACGATCATTATGCTAAGCTAACAGATGGGCCTTGTCCATCACATCATTCTCCTAATGATGTGATCCCGTTCATCAAATGAGAACACATGTCTAAGGTCAGGAAACTTAACCATCTTTGATTAACGAGCTAGTCAAGTAGAGGCATACCAGGGACACTTTGTTTTGTCTATGTGATGAGGACATGACTACCTTGGATACGACCAATAATATTGCATACATGCATATTTGTCAGGTGATTTCTAGTGCAAACTATTCAATAATCTATTTATGTTATCCAGAACAAAAATAGTTCACACACTTTTGTGTTTTGTCTAATTGCAGGTGTATGGGACATTTGTACAATCCACATATGAAGATAGGGGAAAAGGAGAAGTTTAGGTTCTGTTCAAAAAGTCCTCTCACGTCACTTTTGGGCCAAGAGAAGATAGAGTCCAAGTCTCTCACGTTCTGGATTCAGATTCGGACTGCACAAACATACCTGACTCAAAACGCCAACAACTTTTTCATACGGACTCCGAATTGGGTGATCCTTTTTTTGTTGGAAAGTAGATTTCGTCCTCTTTCCAACCCAATTGGATTCATCTTTAAATTCGTCCGGAGCGTTGAGATATGGACGAAACAATCTGACGCTGCAGCAGAATCTGAGTCAAACAACAAGTCCAAAGGTGTTGCATCACCTCCACTTGGGCCCATGAGCCTTGTATGACCTAGGGTTGGTTTTAGGCTGCCTTGGGACGTCCTCCCACCTCCTTGGCCGCCACCCCTTGCTCCTATATAAGTAGATCCATCTAGTAGCTTTTTCCTTGGGATTTGTTTAGTTAAAAGTTAGCCATTGCAACTTCGTGTACTTCGTTTGTGTCCAACGACCAGACCAAGACCGCTTACGGATCCCCACCTTTATCAATACTCCATATACACTCGAAATATTCATATTGCTTTTATCATATTTTTGCTTGTTCTTCGATTGATTGCAGGAATAGACCTTCGTGGTCAGGTTGATTGTGCTCCAGCGTGGTCAATAACCTCTCGGAGTTGGTTTAGCGATTGCTAAGGCGCAACGTCGTGCACGTTTGTAGTCGGATCGTCAAAGTCATCTTCACCAAATCGATAGTTATCATCTCATCGAAAGTTCGGGACACCCTTGCCTCTATCAAGTGGTATAAGTGTGAGGAAAAAAGGAGAGAAGAAAAAAAACAAAATTCGGATCTATCTAGACTCAATCTCGTAGTTGAATTCGGATTGGAATCTGTTTTGTGCACTGTTCAGTAAAACAGGCATAACATCCTCATATGAAGTCCGTTTTGGCTCCGCGAGTACTCAAATGAAAGCTAGCGACGAGCCGCATCTAAATAGTTGCAGAGGCAAGTTCACTATTTGGCACCTCAAAATCGGTTTCTAAATAGGTCTTTTTGCCCTCTGAAGTTCGCGAACACAGCTTATTCCAGTTTTTTCAAACCAATTTTAGAATTTTTTGACTCCTCATATCAACTCGGAATTGAGTGATTTTTTTTGTGTTTGAAATCTTGAGTCAGTGCCATTTTGAGAAAAATTATTAGAAAATTACCACAAACTTTTCCCGAGAGAAGTTGAGGAGAAAGTTCTTGTATATCCTGGTTGACAGTTGTTTTTCATCATTATCTTTACTACCATTGTGATCTTCACTTATATCTTGCTGTCCAGAGCTACTTAGTATCCTTCATTGATGCTAGTTGTGCTATGCCGTGACCTTATTAGTGTTCCAGGCTCGTGTCTCTAGTTCCGGTCTAGCCTAGGACCAGCACAGTACCGTCGTTGAGCGTTTATTCGACATTGCATCTTTGAATTGATTATTGCTAATATTTTGATACCATATATAGCCAACCCAGCTCCACATATTTCTACACCGTGTATACGTACGTTCTCCTGGCAATCGCTTTACACAATCTTCTGAGTTATTTGACACCGCTAGTTGCCTGTCACCACCTGCCGCATGGTAAGAACTTGTAAGATATTGATATTTGCTTTACTGTGAGCGCTTTACCACCACATCCTAGTAGTTCATAGGAACATTATTCATGAATTCTGTTTCTTGTTTCTACTAATCATGACAGGATCTAGAGTCAATTCATGGGGTTTGTCGATCGTGGGAGACGTGCCATCACCTATGCAAATAACACAACCGTCACGAGAGGTGCACAAACATCCAAATGCACATGACCAGGTTAATGTTGCTATACCACCATTTAATGGCCGTTTTAGACCTGCTTTATATATTGAATGGGAGTTTGACATAAATAATATATTTGCTTCCAATAATTTTGATGTACTTAAAAAAGTTAAGGTTGCGGTTGGTTCATTCACTGGTTATGCTGTAGTTTGGTGGAGTGAATATTGTCGGTTGCACCCTAATGATATACCTACTACTTGGGATGATTTGAAACCTGCCATGCGACATACATTCGTTCCCGCTTATTATACTCGTGATATGATTACAAAGTTGCAACATTTAAAACAAGGTAGTGACACTGTAACGAAATATTATGATACTTTACAAACTACCTTGCTGCATTCCTCTTTAGCAGAAAGTGAAGAAGATTTTATGGATAGATTTTGGGGAGGATTAAATCATGACATTCAGGAGATACTAATTCATGAAGAGTGTTATCCTATGGACCATTTGTTTCATCTTGCTTGCAAAGCTGAACAGGAAATAAAACGACGTGTTGCCCACAAGGAGAACAAGCACGAGATGCACATTCCAAGAGTTGATACGGTTGTCCCTTCCACTACTAGGCATACTATGACAACCACATCTGTTGTTGTGAGGACTACATCACCTCCACCATGTGACACATCATCACCGAGAGTGCCTACATCATCTGAGTTGATCATAAGAGGTAATGACACAGGTACTAATCTTCCACCTCCACATGAGTATGATGAATGTCTTGTCAATTTAAATGCACCATGCGGTGAGCTACCCACTACTTTGATCACACCAGCTACTTTAGAGGACTATGTTGATGATTTGACTTTGCCATGTGATCAAACAATTTTGAGTGAACCCATTGAATTAACTATCGATGCAAAAGAATCAAGTGAATCAGGGAATAAATCAGATTTGGATCAAATATGTTTGAAAATAATTGTGCCAATGTTTAATCATTTTGATATGACCTCTAATCTTGGTGATGGTTCATCAATGTTGGGATGGTTTAATGATAAGCATTGTCGATCTTTTGATATGAATAAGAGCTTCACTTATATGTGCAAACTGAGTTGCAATATTATCATGCCTTTGACATCTTGTGATAATATATTGGCTTTACAATTCACGACTTTTGAAGGGTGCTTTTGTATAACTGTGTCAGATGTGCACCAAATGAGATCAGTAAAAACGGATGACATATACATATACAACGTCTACACCTTGTCTCTTGTGTTAGCCAGATTTCAGATTAAGCAACGCCGAGGACGGCTTTTTTCTCAAAAAGGGGAGGATGATGAGGACATAAGTACCTTGGATACGACAAAAAATATTGCATACATGCATATTTGTCAGGTGATTTCTAGTGCAAACTATTCAATAATCTATTTATGTTATCCAGAACAAAAATACTTCACACACTTTTGTGTTTTGTCTAATTGCAGGTGTATGGGACATTTGTACAATCCACATATGAAGATAAGGCAAAAGGAGAAGTTTAGGTTCTGTTCAAAAAGTCCTCTCACGTCACTTTTGGGCCAAGAGAAGATAGAGTCCAAGTCTCTCACGTTCTGGATTCAGATTCGGACTGCACAGACATACCTGACTCAAAACGCCAACAACTTTTTTATACGGACTCCAAATTGGGTGATTCTTTTTTTGTTGGAAAGTAGATTTCGTCCTCTTTCCAACCCAATTGGATTGACCTTTAAATTCGTCCGAAGCGTTGAGATATGGACAAAACAATCTGACGCTGCAGCAGAATCCGAGTCAAACAACAAGTCCAAAGGTGTTGCATCACCTCCACTTGGGCCCATGAGCCTTGTACGACCTAAGGTTGGTTTTAGGCTGCCTTGGGACGTCCTCCCACCTCCTTGGCCGCCACCCCTTGCTCCTATATAAGTAGATCCATCTAGTAGTTTTTCCTTGGGATTTGTTTAGTTAAAAGTTAGCCAACGCAACTTCGTGTACTTCGTTTGTGTCCAACGACTAGACCAAGACCGCTTTCGGATCCCCACCATTATCAATACTTCATCCATATTCGCAATATTCAGATTGCTTCAACATACTCTTGCATGTTCTTCGATTGCTTGCAGGAATAGACCTTCGTGGTCAGGCTGATCGTGCTTCCATTATCGTCAGTAACCTCGGGAGATTGATTTAGCGATTGCTAAGGCGCAACATCGTGCACGTTTGTAGTCGGATCGTCAAAGTCGTCTCCACCAAATCGATAGTTATCATCTCATCGAAAGATCGGGACGCCCTCGCCTCTATCACCCGATCATCACGTGGTGTCTCGGCACGACGAACTGTCGCAACGGTGCATACTCAGGGAGAACACTTATACCTTGAAATTTAGTGATGGATCATCTTATAATGCTACCGCCGTACTAGGCAAACTAAGATGCATAAAAGATAAACATCACATGCAATCAAAATATGTGACATGATATGGCCATCATCATCTTATGCCTTTGATCTCCAACTCCAAAGCACAGTCATGATCTCCATCGTCACCGGCTTGACACCTTGACCTCCATCGTAGCGTCGTTGTCGTCTCGCCAACTATTGCTTCTACAACTATCGCTATCGCATAGTGATAAAGTAAAGCAGTTACATGGCGATTGCATTTCATACAATAAAGCGACAACCATAAGGCTCCTGCCAGTTGCCGATAACTTTTACAAAACATGGTCATCTCATAAAAGAACTTATATCACATCATGTCTTGACCATCTCACATCACAACATGCCCTGCAAAAACAAGTTAGACGTCCTCTACTTTGTTGTTGCAAGTTTTACGTGGCTGCTACGGGCTTCTAGTAAGAACCGTTCTTACCTACGCATCAAAACCACGACGATTTTTCGTCAAGTGTGTTGTGTTAACCTTCACCAAGGACCAGCCATACTCAAATTCGATTCAACTAAAGTTGGAGAAACAAACACCCACTAGCCACCTTTATTCAAAACAAGTTGCATGTCTGTCGGTGGAACCGGTCTCATGAACGTGGTCATGTAAGGTTGGTCCGGGCCGCTTCATCCAACAATACCACCGAATCAAAATAAGACGTTGGTGGTAAGCAGTATGACGTTGGTGGTACGCATAGACCTGGCTTGGATGCCACTGTTGGGTAACGCAACATGCAATTTAAAAAAAATCCTACGATCACGCAAGATCTATCTAGGAGATGCATAGCAACAAGAAGGGGAGAGTGTGTCCACGTACCCTCGTAGACCGAAAGCGGAAGCATTAGTTTAACACGGTTGATGTAGTCGAACGTCTTCGCGATCCAACCGATCAAGTACCGAATGTACGGCACCACCGAGTTCACCACACATTCAGCTCGATAACGTCCCTCGAACTCTTGATCCAGCAAAGTGTCGAGGGAGAGTTTCGTCAGCACGATGGCGTGGTGACGGTGATGGTGATGTGATCCGCGCAGTGCTTCGCCTAAGCACTACGACGCTATGACCGTAGGAGTAAACTATGGAGGGGGTACCACACACGGCTAAGAGAACAATTGATGTGCTATGGGGTGCCCCCTGCCCCCGTATATAAAGGAGGAGAGTGAGGAGGCCGGCCCACGGGGCGCGCCATGGGGGGGAACCGACTAGGACACCAAGTGTTATTCGCTCCCCTTCCTTCTTACGAAGGGGGAAAGGGGGAAGGAGAGGAGAGGGAGAAGGAAAGGGGGGCGCGCCCCCTCCTGATGTCTACTACACAACCTTCTTCTTGTAGATGTTGTTGGGCCTCCAAGTGCAGAGGTTTGTAGGACAGTAGCAAATTTCCCTCAAGTGGATGACCTAAGGTTTATCAATCCGTGGGAGGCGTAGGATTCAGATGGTCTCTCTCAAGCAACCCTGCAACCAAATAACAAAGAGTCTCTTGTGTCCCCAACACACACAATACAATTGTAAATTGTATAGGTGCACTAGTTCGCCGAAGAGATGGTGATACAAGTGCAATATGGATGGTAGATATAGGTTTTTGTAATCTGAAAATATAAAAACAGCAAGGTAACTAATGATAAAAGTGAGCACAAACGGTATTGCAATGCTTTGAAACAAGGCCTAGGATTCATACTTTCACTAGTGCAAGTTCTCTGAACAATGATAACATAATTAGATCATGAAACAATCCCTCAAGATGCAACAAAGAGTCACTCCAAAGTCACTAATAGTGGAGAACAAATGAAGAGATTATTGTAGGGTACGAAACCACCTCAAAGTTAATCTTTCCGATCAATCCATTGAGCTATTCCTATAAGTTTCACAAACAGCCCTAGAGTTCGTAGTAAAATAACACCTTAAGACACAAATCAACCAAAACACTAATGTCACCTAGATACTCCAATGTCACCTCAAGTATCCGCGGGTATGATTATACGATATGCATCACACAATCTTAGATTCATCTATTCAACCAACACAAAGAACTTCAAAGAGTGCCCCAAAGTTTCTACCGGAGAGTCAAGACGAAAATGTGTGCCAACCCCTATGCATAGATTCCCAAGGTCACGGAACCTGCAAGGTGATCACCAAAACATACATCAAGTGAATCAATAGAATACCCCATTGTCACCACGGGTATCCCACGCAAGACATACATCAAGTGTTCTCAAATCCTTAAAGACTCAATCCAATAAGATAACTTCAAAGGGAAAACTCAATTCATCACAAGGAGATAGAGGGGGAGAAACATCATAAGATCCAACTATAGTAGCAAAGCTCGCGTTACATCAAGATCGTGCCACATCAAGAACACGAGAGACAGAGAGATCAAACACATAGCTACTGGTACATACCCTCAGCCCCGAGGGTGAACTACTCCCTCCTCGTCATGGAGAGCGCCGGGATGATGAAGATGGCCACGGTGATGGATCCCCCGTCCAGTAGGGTGCCGGAACAGGATCCCGATTGGTATTTGGTGGCTATAGAGGCTTGCGGCGGCGGAACTCCCGACCTAGGTTTCTTTCTGGAGGTTTCTATATTTATAGGAATTTTTGGCGTCGGTCTCACGTCAGGGGGGTCTCCGAGTCATCCATGAGATAGGGGGGCGCGCCCAGGGGTGTAGGGCACGCCCTCCACCCTCGAGGATGGCTCGGGACTCTTCTGGCCCAACTCTTTTACTCCGGGGGCTTCATTTGGTCCATAAACAATCATCAAAAATTGGCACGTCAATTGGACTCCCTTTGGTATTCCTTTTCTGTAAAACTCAAAAACAAGGAAAAAAACAGAAACTAGCACTGGGCTCTAGGTTAATAGGTTAGTCCCAAAAATCATATAAAACAACATATAAATGCATATAAAACATCCAAGATGGATAGTATAATAGCATGGAACAATAAAAAATTATAGATACGTTGGATACATATCAAGCATCCCCAAGCTTAATTCCTGCTCGTCCTCGAGTACGTAAATGATAAAAACAGAATTTTTGATGTGGAATGCTACCTAACATATTTATCAATGTAATCTTCTTTATTGTGGAAGATATTCAGATCCATAAGATTCAAAACAAAACTTTAATATTGACATGAAAACAATAATACTTCAAGCATACTAATAAAGCAATCATGTCTTCTCAAAATAACATGGCCAAAGCAAGCTATCCCTACAAAATCATACAGTCTGGCTATGCTCTATCTTCATCACACAAAATATTTAAATCATGCACAACCCCGATGACAAGCCAAGCAATTGTTTCATACTTTTGATGTGCTCAAACTTTTTCAATCTTCACGCAATACATGAGCGTGAGCCATGGACATAGCACTATAGGTGGAATAGAATGGTGGCTGTGGAGAAGACAAAAAGGAGAAGACAGTCTCACATCAACTAGGCGTATCAACGGACTATGGAGATGCCCATCAATAGATATCAATGTGAGTGAGTAGGGATTGCCATGTAACGGATGCACTAGAGCTATAAGTGTATGAAAGCTAAAAAAGAAACTAAGTGGGTGTGCATCCAACTCGCTTGCTCACGAAGACCTAGTGCATTTTGAGGAAGCCCATCATTGGAATATACAAGCCAAGTTCTATAATGAAAAATTCCCACTAGTATATGAAAGTGACAACATAGGAGACTCTCTATCATGAAGATCATGATGCTACTTTGAAGCACAAGTGTGGTAAAAGGATAGTAGCATTGCCCCTTCTCTCTTTTTCTCACATTTTTTTGGGCCTTCTCTTTTTTGCCTCTTTTTTTATTTTATTTTTTGTCCGGAGTCTCATCCCGACTTGTGGGGGAATCATAGTCTCCATCATCCTTTCCTCACTGGGACAATGCTATAATAATGAAGATTACCACCACTTTTATTTACTTACAACTCGATACTTAGAACAAAATATGACTCTATATGAATGCCTCCGGCGGTGTACCGGGATGTGCAATGAATCAAGAGTGACATGTATGAAAGAATTATGAAAGGTGGCTTTGCCACAAATACGATGTCAACTGGATGATCATGCAAAGCAATATGACAATGATGAAGCGTGTCATAATAAATGGAACGATGGAAAGTTGCATGGCAATATATCTCGGAATGGCTATGGAATATGCCATAATAGGTAGGTATGGTGGCTGTTTTGAGGAACGTATGGCGGGTGTATGGTACCAGCGAAAGTTGCGCGGCACAAGAGAGGCTAGCAATGGTGGAAGGGTGAGAGTGTGTATAATCCACGGACTCAACATTAGTCATAAAGAACTCACATACTTATTGCAAAAATATATTAGTCATCCAAACAAAGTACTACACGCATGCTCCTAGGGGAAGGGTTGGTAGGAGTTAACCATCGTGCGAACACGACCTCCACACAAAGGAAGACAATCAAAAAATAAATCATGCTCCGACTTCATCACATAACGGTTCACCATACGTCCATGCTACGGGAATCACAAACTTTAACACAAGTATCTCTCAAATTCACAACTACTCAACTAGCATGACTCTAATATCACCATCTTCATATCTCAAAACAATCATAAGGAATCAAACTTCTCATAGTATTCATTGCACTTTATATGAAAGTTTTTATTATATCCCTCTTGGATGCCCATCATATTAGGACTAAATTCATAACCTAAGCAAATTACCATGTTGTTCTAAAAGACTCCCAAAATAATATAAGTGAAGCATGAGAGTTCATCTATTTCTTCAAAATAAAACCATCGACGTGCTCTAAAAAGATATAAGTGAAGCACTAGAGCAAATGACAAACTACTCCGAAAGATATAAGTGAAGATCAATGAGTAGTTGAATAATTATGTAACTATATGAAGACTCTCTAACATTTAAGAATTTCAGATCTTGGGATATTATTCGAACAGTAATAATAACAACAACAACAATAATAATAATAATAATAATAATAATAAATGATGCTCCAAGCAAAACACATATCATGTGGTGAATAAAAATATAGCTCCAAGTAAAGTTACCAATGAATGAAGATGAAAGAGGGGATGCCATCCGGGGCATCCCCAAGCTTAGGCTCTTGGTTGTCCTTGAATATTGCCTTGGGGTGCCTTGGGCATTGAGGGAGTCCTCGACTAAGAAGTCATCGGGCGTCCGGGTTATATGACATGGGCCGGACTGATGGGCCATGAAGATACAAGATAGAAGACTTCCTCCTGTGTCCGGATGGGACTCTCCTTTGCGTGGATGGCAAGCTTGGCGTTCGGATATGAAGATCCCTTCCTCTGTAAACCGACTCTGTACAACCCTAGGCCCCTCCGGTGTATATATAAACCAGAGGGTTTAGTCCGTAGGGCAATATCATAATCATACAGGCTAGACTTCTAGGGTTTAGCCATTACGTTCTCGTGGTAGATCAACTCTTGTAATCCTCATATTCATAAAGATCAATCAAGCAGGAAGTAGGGTATTACCTCCATCACGAGGGCCCGAACCTGGGTAAACATCGTGTTCCCCATCTCTTGTTACCATCGACCTTAGACGCACAGTTCGGGACCCCCTACCCGAGATCCGCCGGTTTTGACACCGACATTGGTGCTTTCATTGAGAGTTCCGATGTGTCATCGTCGGAAGGTTCGATGGCTCCATCCATCATCTACAACAATACAGCCCTGAGGGAGGTCTTTCTCCCCGGTCAGATCTTTGTGTTCGGCGGCTTCGCACTGCGGGCCAACTCGCTTGGCCATCTAGAGTAGATCGACAGCTACGCCCCAGGTCACCAGATTAGTCTTGGAAATCTAGACTATGTCGCTGATATCCGAGGAGACTTGATCTTCCAAGGGTTCACGACCCCAACCTCTGCTCTGGCCTTAGATCCGGAGCGCATTACCAGGTCCGAAGACAGGATTCCTGAGCCCGCCGGACTATCTGCGGCCACTAAGCCCAGTACGGGAGAACCGGAGGAAGTAGTGTCGCTGGCAACCATCAGGAAGCCGGACTCTTCTTGGGACACTGACTCCGAATCCTCGGAGTCAGCATCGTGTGAGCTCGTCCAAGAAGTCTCCTTCCCGCCGTACTCCACGGACTCTTTTCTCCCTGGCCAAACCTCGCCTTCAAGCGAGGCTTTGGACTTGATGCGATCCCTCATCATTACCGAGGAGCAACATCCGAACTACGCCCAGCCCGGACTAGGGGCTGAGAGCAGGGAATTTCACGTCCCTCCCACCACCCACTTCATAGCCACTATTAAGGACTTAACTGACACGCTCGATTACGGCTCCAAAGACATCGACGGTATGGACGATGATGCTGGAGAAGAGCAGGCCCAAAACCCGCCGTTTACCGGACGCTGAACGGCCACCTCTTCGTATGACGTGTACATGGTGGATACACCCAAAGAGGGTAACGACGATAACGAGAAGAATGCAGTCGAGGATAAACCTCCTGAGATACAACCAAAGCACCGATGTCAGCGGCGCCGCTCTAAATCACGCCGTGGAAAAGACAGCAATACCGGCACAAGAGACAACAATACTCCGGACGATGCCGACGACCAAGAAGAAACCGTCGAGCCAACCTCCGAATAGGACGATCGGGAAGATGGGAAAGTTAGCCCTGATGAGCAGGCCGTAAACAAAGACTCGGTGGACAGCAATTATTTTCCACTCTCCGAGGATATGGTGAGCCTAGGCAACGAAGACTTTATCGTGCCTGAGGAACCTCTCGAGCAGGAGCGCTTTAAGCGCCGGCTAATAGCCACTGCAAGGAGCCTAAAAAAGAAGCAACAGTAGCTTCAAGCTTATCAAGACCTACTCAACGATAGGTGGACTAATGTCCTGGCAGCCGAGGAATACGACCTCGAGCGCCCAACCAAAAGTTACCCGAAGCGTAAGCTGCTACCTCAATTTGATGATGAGGCGCTGGAGCACGTACCATCAGCGCGTAACGCGGCTGACCAACCACCACGCGGCCGGGACAAAACGGCAACTCAAGCCGAACACCAGCCCATACCACCTCGCCGTCAAGGTAGAGACACAACAGCTCGGGGATATAAATATGACCTACGGTAGGACGTGGAAAATAGGGCAGGTCAGACCAGATCGATCTACGGATCGCGGGGGCGTGCCCCGATGCGCGACGACGGATATCTAGCCGGACATAACTACGTCCGAGCCGAAAACCGCAGACGGGGTCCATCCGAGCTATGTCGCGACTTGGCCCGATATAGAGGCCCCGCACACCCCCTCTGCTTCACTTATGAAGTAATGGAGCACGAATTCACAAAAGGGTTTAAACCCGTGAATATCGAATCATATGATGGAACAACAGATCCCGCGATATGGATTGAGGACTTTCTTCTCCATATTCATATGGCCCGCGGCGATAATCTTCATGCCATCAAATACCTCCCACTAAAACTCAAGGGACCAGCTCGGCACTGGTTAAACATCCTGCCAGAAAACTCAATTGGCAGCTAGGAGGACTTGGAAGACTCCTTCCGCGACAACTTCCAAGGTACATACGTCCGACCTCCGGATGCCGATGACTTCAGTCACATAGTCCAACAGCCCGGAGAGTCAACCAGGAAATTCTGGACTAGGTTCCTAACTAAAAAGAACCAGATCACCGACTGTCCGGATGCCGAAGCCCTGGCGGCCTTTAAGTATAGCATCCGCGACGAATGGCTCGCCCGACACCTCGTCCAAGAAAAGCCGAAGTCCATGGCAGCCCTCACGGCACTTATGACCCGCTTTTGTGCGGGCGAAGATAGCTGGCTAGCCCGTAGTAATAATAATGCAAGCGAACCTGGCACCTCTGAAGCCAAAAATAGCAACGGCAAGCCCAGACGCAACAGGCACAAGCGCCGAAGCAACGGTGATAATGCCGATGACACGGCGGTCAACGCCGGATTCAGTGGCTCCAAGTCCGGCCAGCGGAAGAAGCCATTTAAAATAAACAATCTGGGCTCATCCAGCTTGGACCGCATACTCGATCATCCATGTCAGATCAACGGCACCCCCGATAAACCAGCCAATCATACCCACCAAAGTAGTTGGGTCTTTAAACAGGCTGGCAAGTTAAATACCGAGAACAAGGAGAAACGGCCGCAAAGTGAGGACGACGACGAGGAGCCCCGTCCGCCGAGCACAGGGGGACAAAAGAAGTTCCCCCTCCCCAGGTTAAAATGGTGAGCATGATATATGTTACCCATATCCCCAAGAGGGAGCGCAAGCGCGCACTCAGGGAAATCTATGCGATAGAGCCAATCGCCCCAAAATTCAACCCAAGGTCATCCTGCCTAATCACTTTCGATCGCAGGGACAATCCTACCAGTATTCGTCATGGCGGTTCAGCCGCACTGGTCCTCGACCCAATCATTGATGGATTCCACCTCACGCGAGTCCTCATGGACGGTGGCAGCAGCCTCAACCTGCTCTATCAATATACAGTCCGCAAGATGGGCATCGATCCATCAAGGATCAAGCCCACAAAAACTACCTTTAAAGGAGTAATACCAGGTGTAGAGGCCCGCTGCACGGGTTCAATCACATTGGAAGTCGTCTTCGGATCTCCGGACAACTTCCGAAGCGAGGACTTGATCTTCGATATAGTCCCCTTCCGCAGTGGCTATCACGCACTGCTCGGACGAACTGCATTTGCTCGATTCAATGCGGTGCCACACTATGCTTACCTCAAACTCAAGATGCCCGGACCACGCGGTGTCATAACAATCAATGGAAACACTGAATGCTCCCTCCGTACCGAGGAGCACACGCGGCCCTGGCAGCGGAAGTACAGAGCGGCCTTATCAAGCAGAATTTTAATTCAGCGGCCAAGCTCCCGGACACTGTCAAACGAGTCCGGACTACTCTGCATCTTGACAGTCCAGCTCGTCAGGAGTTCGACTAGCAATTCGGCCACCGTCTCAGTCCCAACCAAACGGCGGCATACGTACCGCGCATACATAACTACGCACTCAAAATACCATCGGCAAAGACGGAGGCACAACCTGATTGTGGTCCATAATATGGCTCGACCTTCCTCGGGCACACTTACTTTCTGTTTTCTTTTTATCCTTTTATGTTTCTTTTCGATAGGCCCCTCACGACGGCCTGATCATCGACCCTTTCCAAGGATGGATACACCAAGGCGGCAAGCAGCATAGACGTGTGGGGGAATCTCTAGTTGGTCTTCTTGACGATCACTCTACCTGTTTTCAGGACCCGCACGCAGCTCCCCCTTGGTCTCGGCATGTTAAATAGCCCTGGTGCCTATCGCACTATTTGTACAAATATGCATTGACGTATTAATCAAATTATAATGGAAACAGTTTGCGGCCCAACTTATGTGGCAATGGCTTACTACTTCATTTTATTTCGATATTTTTATCGATTGCACCCGTACACTTTGGTACGCTTTAATTCACCAGGGGCTTCATTGTGCTCCGTACTATGGTAACAAAGTCCGAACACTTTTTACAGTATAGTTCGGCACCCCGAATTTAGCATTATATGCATCGGCTCCGAATCATGTCTTTGGTCAATAGTTGGGTTGCCCGGCTCCTGTGCTTGATACCTTATGTTTCGTCCTATCGGCTAGGGTAGTAAAGGGAGAACTACTATGATTGTGTTTCTGGTTTATTCGGGTAAACACCTCAGTAGAGAAAGCCGAAAACTCACTGTCATGATGCGGCGAGAGCTGGTCAGTTATTCGGAGGTTAAAATCTCTTGCGATTTTTTCTCGCATTATGCAACGGATCGGCCTCCACCTGACCAGGTGTCTACAACACCCTAGTCCGGATTAACATATCCTAACTAGGGGTTGCGCCTACATTTCTATTGTCAAACCCCTATGGCTAAGTGAGGGTGATAAAGCCACATAGTCCGGTTGCCTGGTTCGCTGCGCTAAACACCTCCTTCAAGGACCAAACTCTTGGATCAAGAGTGCTTAGGTTTCAACCCGAACACCCCCGTACCACCTACGTGGGGGCTGAAGCCGACGACTGGCCAACTCTCAGATTTAATAAAATTGCCGCACAGGAGGCGAAATTTTAAATAAACAACAAGCATTATATTACATATCGGCTTTGTTTCACAATACATGATTGGATAACATGAATGTATTCATTCAAAGATAATGTCTTTTGCGCACTGGCCCTCTACAATGCGGGATCCCTCCAGGACATCATCAAAATACCGCTCGGGCATGCGGTCCTCCTTGCCCGTGGGCGGTCCCTCGGTTGTGAACTTGACAGTGTTCATCTTCGCCCACTGCACCTTGACACGGGCGAAGACCATCCGTGCACCTTCGATGCAGACCGACCGCTTGATGGCATGAAGCCGAGGGCAGGCATTGACTAGCCGCTTCAGTAGCCCGAAGTAGGCTGCTGGGTATGGCTTCGGCTGGCCATAGACGGATTATCAAGTCCTTCATGGCCAATTCAGCCACCCTATGCAGTTCGGTCAGCTGTTTCAGCTGATCGCTAAAGGGCACCGGATGCTCTGGTGCAAGGTATTGCGACCAGAACAGCTTCTCCGTTGAGCTCCCCTCTTTGGCTCGGAAGAACTCTGCAGCATCAGCAACACTGCGCGGCAGATTCGCAAACCCTCCTGGAGAACTCCAAATCCAGGTCAGTAAGAGGTACCTTTTCTTCACAAATTTGCTCTGCATAATAAAGGCCTTACCCGCCGCGATTTTCCTGGCCTCCTGGATTTCCTGGAGGGCGCCTTGGGCTTCAACCTGGGCCTCTTGTGTGCTTTGGCGGGCCTTAGCAAGTTCGGACTCTTGGTCCGCAAACTTGCGCTCCAAGGACTCGCATTTGTTTACGGTGTCCTGGAGCTCCTGCTGGACCTCCCCGACCCTTGCCTCGTGTTTTTCTCGGGTGGCTTGTTCCTTCGCCGCTCTCTTCTGGGCCTCGGCCAGCGCGTTCTTGAGGGACTCCACCTCGGTCGCAGCTCCTACAAAATATCATGATAACATGATCAACACAAGCAAGTCATATCTTTCTAGATCTGAATAGGTCATTGCATAACTTGCTTGTCCTCTAGTTGTTTTTTCACACGGCCGATCTCTTCCTCGGCCCGCTCCAGACTCTGCTTCAGTTTGGAGTCTTCGGCAGAGTGGGAGGTCACAGCCAGCATCGACGCCTGCTTATTCACATAGACATGTATGGTTAGTCTCCTGCGAAAATTATTTGATCCTCTGTCTGGCTTTTCTTTTCGAACACCGGACAGAGTCTCAAGGGCTACTGTCTATACTATGACATTCTTTTTGCATAATTACGTCACATAGCTCAAAGCCTGTTAGAAGGCTAGTGCAGGCTTTGGTCAGTCCGTTCTTAACGGACTGAACCCTCTCAACCACCGTACCCATAAGGATACGGTGTTCCTCAATAATGGAAGCACTTTGCAGCGCTTCCAGTAGAGTATCCGGTGCCTCTGGATGGACAGAGGTCACCGGCGAAATAGGTGCACCTCCTTCTTTCGAAGGAAGCTGCTTACCTGATTCCGGAGCCGTCTGGGCCTCTAGAATAGTATTCGGCTGGGGGCCGAATTGGATATGGCCCCCATCGCCAGTCTCCGGGGGGATTTTCTCCCCCATGTGGCCAGCGGCCGAGGTATCACCCTCTAGCGCCGCCCTGACGGCCTCCTGTGTCTCTCCCTGGCCTGGGGATTTCCTTCGGGACAATACCTCGGCGTCGTCCATGTCCTTGGGAGAGGAGGCCGCAGGAAGCGACCCGCTATCCATCACATTTGGATCCAGCGAATTCCCCTAAGATGAGGATCCCTGGGGGCGGGCGTGGGCCGGACTGCAGCGCATAATTCGACATATTAAAACCACGAAGTAAAGAAGTTGGATATATGTGTGTATAAGTGCCTTTGTGTACTTACGATTCAGCCAGGGGCTTCTCCCTGGGGCGCCACTCAGAGCTGCTACCAGTGTCCAATGCGGAGTTGTCCGCGAGGGAGATCTTCCCCTTCTTGGACGCATCTGCCTCCAGGTTCGTGGAGGCCGTCCTTTTCTTCCTTCCCCCTCAGGGGAGAGTTGCTTTCCTCCTCCTCCTCGTAGTCCTCGGTGGCGGGGGAGGAGTGGGTTTCAGCGTCTTCGAACGTCACGTCCGAAGTGCCTTTATGGCGGAGGCCACTTCTGGTCTCCTTGGACATCTTCTTGGCCTTCTTCTCCGGCGCCTGGTAGGGCGCCGGAACCAGCATCTTCGTTAGAAGTGGGATTGCTGGTTTTTGGGCAGCGGAGCCGGACACTGGATCCGCTCCGCCTTCGTCGTGCAGCCCTGAAAAGACAGATAGGGAAGCTTAGACATCTTCCTTGAATGTACAGGTGAAGGATGCACCTTGAAATACGAAAAACTTACCGGACTGGCGGGATGGGTCAGGTTGTACCCATGGTCCTCGGTCGTCTTCGGCTACATCTCATTGGCCTTAAAAAGCACCTTCCAGATGCCTTCGTGCGTAGCGCTGAAGAACTGTTGCAAGGTCTGATGCTTGGCCGGATCGAACTCCCACAAATTGCAAGTCCGGCTTTGGCAAGTAAGGATCCGGCGAAAAAGCATCACCTGGATCACATTGACAAGCTTGATGTTCTTGTCCACCATGCTCTTGATGCACGTCTGCAGCGCTATCAGCTCGTCCGACGAAGCCCAGTCCAGTCCCTTCTCTAGCCAGGAGGTGAGCCGCATTGGGGCCCCGAACTTGAATTCAGGGGCCGTGGCCCAGGTGGTATCGCGGGGCTCTGTGACGTGGAACCACTGCTGCTGCTACCCCTTGACGGTCTCCACGAAGGTACCTTTGGGCCATGGGACGTTGGACAGCTTGCTCACCATAGCGCCTCCGCACTCTGCGAGTTGACCGCCCACCACTTTCGGCTTTACATTGAAGATCTTCAGCCACAATCCGAAGTGGGGTGGGATGCGGAGGAAAGCCTCGCACACGACAATGAATGCCGAGATGTTGAGTAAGGAATTTGGGGCCAGATCATGGAAATCTAGCCCGTAGTAGAACATGAGTCCGCGGACGAATGGGTGGAGAGAAACCCTAACCCGCGGACGAAGTGGGGAATGAACACCACCCTCTCATGGGGTTCGGGGTGGGGACGATCCGCCCCTTGGCCGGAAGCCGGTCTGTGATTTCCTAGGCCAAGTACCCCGCCTCCCGGAGCTTCGTAATGTCCTTCTCCGTGACGGAGGAGGCCATCCACTTGCCCTGCACTCCAGATCCGGACATGGTTGGAGTGCTTTGTGGGGGGAGAAAGGATGGAAGCTCGGGCGCTGGAGCTCGAGAGCGGATGGGCAGAGAAGAAGAAGGCGTGGGTGAAAGAGTGGATCCTTATCCTCTTATAATGGCAGCGAATATCAAGCGCCTCCCCACTCGCCTTAAAACTCGCTTATTCCCCAAGGGTCATGCGGACGGCACGGTGGGATTACCCACGCCCGTATTGATGAGAATCCCATGATAAGGGGAAACGATCTCTGCTTCGACAAGACGTGCCAATGGAAACCACATCTCAAAACGTGGAGCGGGAGGCTAAAAAAGGTTCGAAATAATAACCGTGCAGAGACGTGGCGTCTCACTACAAAAGATATCAGTAGATGGGACTTGTTAAATATTATACTCTTTGCGGCTGTATGTGGAGCTTGTTTTGCAGAGCCGGACACGTTTTCTGTGTTCGAGGACTACTTTGAAGTATTCGGAGGAGGAACCCGCCTTGAAATGCCGAAGACAATCTGCACACCGGACACATCGTCATTGAATCCTGGTTCAGGGGCTACTGAGGGAGTCCTGGACTAAGGGGTCCTCGGGCGTCCGGGCTATATGACATGGGCCGGACTGATGGGCCATGAAGATACAAGATAGAAGACTTCCTCCCGTGTCCCGATGGGACTCTCCTTTGCTTGGATGGCAAGCTTGGCGTTCGGATATGAAGATCCCTTCCTCTGTAAACCGACTCTGTACAACCCTAGGCCCCTCCGGTGTCTATACAAACCGGAGGGTTTAGTCCGTAGGGCAATATCATAATCATACAGGCTAGACTTCTAGGGTTTAGCCATTACGATCTCGTGGTAGATCAACTCTTGTAATCCTCATATTCATCAAGATCAATCAAGCAGGAAGTAGGGTATTACCTCCATCATGAGGGCCCGAACCTGGGTAAACATCATGTCCCCCGTCTCCTGTTACCATCGACCTTAGCCGCACAGTTCGGGACCCCCTACTTGAGATCCGCCGGTTTTGACACCGGCATGCATCCCCAAGCTTAGGCTCTTGCCACTCCTTATTCCATAGTCCATCAAATCTTTACCCAAAACTTGAAAACTTCACAACACAAAACTCAACAGAAAACTCGTAAGCTCCGTTAGTATAAGAAAATAAATCACCACTTTTGGTACTGTTGTGAACTCATTCTAAATTCATATTGGTGTAATATCTACTGTATTCCAACTTCGCTATGATTCATACCCTCCGATACTACTCATAGATTCATCAAAATAAGCAAACAACACATAGAAAACAGAATCTATCAAAAACAAAACAGTCTGTAGTAATCTGTACTCTCGAATACTTATGTATCTCCAAAAATTCTGAAATAAATTGGTGGACGTGAGGAATTTGTCTATTAATCTTCTGCAAAAAGAATCAACTTAAAAGCACTCTTCTGTATAAATGACAGCTAATCTCGTGAGCGCAAAGTTATGTTTTTTGCAGCCAGATCACATTAACTTTCACCCAAGTCTTCCCAAAGGTTCTACTTGGCACAAACACTAATTAAAACATAAAACCACATCTAACCAGAGGCTAGATAGATTATTTATTACTAAACAGGAGCAAAAGGCAAAGAACAAAAATAAAATTGGGTTGCCTCCCAACAAGCGCTAACGTTTAACGCCCTTAGCTAGGCATGATGGTTTCAATGATGCTCACATAAAAGATAAGAATTGAAACATAAAGAGAGCGTCATGAAGAATATGACTAGCACATTTAAGTCTAACCCACTTCCTATGCATAGGGATTTTATGAGCAAACAATTTATGGGAACAAGAATCAACTAGCATAGGAAAGCAAAACAAGCATAACTTCAAGATTTTAAGCACATAGAGAGGAAACTTGGTATTACTGCAATTCCTACAAGCATGTATTCCTCCCTCATAATAATTTTCAGTAGCATCATGAATGAATTCAACAATATAACCATCACATAAAGCATTCTTTTCATGATCTACAAGCATAGAATTTTTATTACTCTCCACATATGCAAATTTCTTCTCATGAATAGTAGTGGGAGCAAACTCAACAAAATAACTATCATGTGAGGCATAATCCAATTGAAAATTAAAATCATGCTGACAAGTTTCATGGTTATCATTATTATTTATAGCATACATGTCATCACAATAATCATCATAGATAGCAACTTTGTTCTCATAATCAATTGGAACCTCTTCCAAAATAGTGGATTCGTCACTAAATAAAGTCATGACCTCTCCAAATCCACTTTCATAATTATCACAATAAGATTCAACACCCTCCAAAATAGTGGGATCATTACTTCCTAAAGTTGACACTCTTCCAAACCCACTTTCATCAATATAATCATCATAAATAGGAGGCATGCTATCATCATAATAAATTTGCTCATCAAAACTTGCGGGCCAAAAAATATCATCTTCGTCAAACATAGCATCCCCAAGCTTGTGGCTTTGCATATCATTAGCATCATGGATATTCAAGGAATTCATACTAACAACATTGCAATCTTCCTCACCATTCAAATATTTAGTGCTAAACATTTTAATGCATTCTTCTTCTAACACTTGAGCACAATTTTCCTTTCCATCATTTTCACGAAAGATATTAAAAAGATGAAGCATATGAGGCACCCTCAATTCCATTTTTTTGTAGTTTTGTGTTATAAACTAAACTAGCGATAAAACAAGAAACTAAAAGATTCGATTGCAAGATTGAAAGATATACCTTCAAGCACTCACCTCCCCGGCAACGGCGCCAGAAAAGAGCTTGATGTCTACTACACAACCTTCTTCTTATAGACGTTGTTGGGCCTCCAAGTGCAGAGGTTTGTAGGAAAGTAGCAAATTTCCCTCAAGTGGATGACCTAAGGTTTATCAATCCGTGGGAGGCGTAGGATGAGGATGGCCTCTCTCAAGCAACCCTGCAACCAAATAACAAAGAGTCTCTTGTGTCCCCAACACACCCAATACAATGGTAAATTGTATAGGTGCACTAGTTCGGCCAAGAGATGGTGATACAAGTGCAATATGGATGGTAGATATAGGTTTTTGTAATCTGAAAATATAAAAACAGCAAGGTAACTAATGATAAAAGTGAGCACAAACGGTATTGCAATGCTTCGAAACAAGGCCTAGGGTACATACTTTCACTAGTGCAAGTTCTCTCAACAATGATAACATAATTAGATCATACGACAATCCCTCAACATGCAACAAAGAGTCACTCCAAAGTCACTAATAGCGGAGAACAAATGAAGAGATTATTGTAGGGTAAGAAACCACCTCAAAGTTATTCTTTCCGATCAATCCATTGGGCTATTCCTATAAGTGTCACAAACAGCCCTAGAGTTCATAGTAAAATAACACCTTAAGACACAAATCAACCAAAACCCTAATGTCACCTAGATACTCCAATGTCACCTCAAGTATCTGCGGGTATGATTATACGATATGCATCACACAATCTTAGATTCATCTATTCAACCAACACAAAGAACTTCAAAGAGTGCCCCAAAGTTTCTACCGGAGAGTCAAGACGAAAATGTGTGCCAACCCCTATGCATAGATTCCCAAGGTCACGGAACCCGCAAGTTCATCACCAAAACATACATCAAGTGAATCAATAGAATACCCCATTGTCACCATGGGTATCCCACGCAAGACATACATCAAGTGTTCTCAAATCCTTAAAGACTCAATCCGATAAGATAACATCAAAGGGAAAACTCAATTCATCACAAGGAGATAGAGGGGGAGAAACATCATAAGATCCAACTATAGTAGCAAAGCTCGCGTTACATCAAGATCGTGCCACATCAAGAACACGAGAGAGAGAGAGAGAGAGAGAGAGTGATGAGGACATGACTACCTTGGATACGACCAAAAATATTGCATACATGCATATTTGTCAGGTGATCTCTAGTGCAAACTATTCAATAATCTATTTATGTTATCCAGAACAAAAATACTTCACACACTTTTGTGTTTTTTCTAATTGCAGGTGTATGGGACATTTGTACAATCCACATGTGAAGATAAGGCAAAAGGAGAAGTTTAGGTTCTGTTCAAAAAGTCCTCTCATGTCACTTTTGGGCCAAGAGAAGATAGAGTCCAAGTCTCTCACGTTTTGGGTTCAGATTTGGACTGCACAGACAACTTTTCATACGGACTCCGAATTGGATGATTTGTTTTTTGTTGGAAAGTAGATTTCGTCCTCTTTCGAACCCAATTGGATTCACCTTTAAATTCGTCCGGAGCGTTGAGATAAGGACGAAATAATCTGACGCTGCAGCAGAATCCGAGTCAAACAACACGTCCAAAGGTGTTGCATCACCTTCACTTGGGCCCATGAGCCTTGTACGACCTAGGGTTGGTTTTAGGCTGCCTTGGGACGTCCTCCCACCTGCTTGGCCGCTACCCCTTGCTCCTATATTAGTAGATCCATCTAGTAGCTTTTTTCCTTGGGATTTGTTTAGTTAAAAGTTAGCCATTGCAACTTCGTGTACTTCGTTTGTGTCCAACGACCAGACCAAGACCGCTTACGGATCCCCACCATTATCAATACTTTATATATATTCGCAATATTCAGATTGCTTTATCATATTCTTGCTCGTTCTTCGATTGCTTGCAGGAATAGACCTTGGTGGTCAGGCTGATCGTGCTTCCGGCATCGTCAGTAACCTCAGGAGATTGGTTTAGCGATTGCTAAGGCGCAACGTCGTGCACGTTTGTAGTCGGATCGTCAAAGTTGACTCCACCAAATGGATAGTTATCATCTCATCGAAAGATCGGGACACCCTCACCTCTATCAAGTGGTATCAGATTTCCAGGTTGCTCGGTAGAATTTCCAGTTTCCCCTAGATTAGATTTATTTTCTTACCTATTGTCCAAGAAAAAGCTAAAAAAAGTTCAATCTATTCATCCTTTTGTCCAAGCCAGTCTGTGCCTTTGCAATTTTCTTTTCATTGTTTGCATTATTGAATTATCGGTTGCATCATCGTGTCGAGTTGCTGGTCTTAGTGTCTAGTTCGTTTAGAGTTTCGAGTTCTGTTCACATTAGTCACGTCGCCGCTACATCGTTATGCCTTCCGCTGTCCACCACACCATCCATCAATTTCCACCACGTGCTACCCATAGTTCATTGTCACAATCATAGTTGAGGTCGTTCACATCTTCGCTTGATCCAATCTACATCTTATCTAGTTTGTCTTGGAAAGAGGGAGAGAAAAAAGACAGAGAAAAAAAAGAGAGAAAAAAAGAAAAAAAAAGTCAGAGAAAAAAAGAGAGAAAGAAAAAGAAAAAAAGTGTGAGGAAAAAAAAGAGAGAAGAAAACAAAACAAAATTCGGATCTATCTAGACTCAATCTCGTAGTTGAATTCGGATTGGAATCTGTTTTGTGCACCGTTCAGTAAAACAGGCATAACTTCCTCATACGAAGTCCGTTTTGGCCTCGGGAGTACTCAAATGAAAGCTAGCGACGAGCCGCATCTAAATAGTTGCAGAGGCTTGTTCACTATTTGGCACCTCAAAATCGGTTTCTAAATAGGTCTTTTTGCCCTCCAAAGTTCGGGACACAGTTTATTCTAGTTTTTCAAGCCAGTTTTAGAATTTTTTGACTCCTCATATCAACTCGGAATTGAGTGATTCTTTTTGCGTTTGAAAGCTTGAGTCAGTGCCATTTTCAGAAAAGTTATCAGAAAATTGGTTCAAACTTTTCAAGACGAAAGTTGGAGATAGAGTTGTTGTATATCCTGCTTGGCAGTTGTTTTTCATCATTATCTTTACTGCCGTTGTGATCTTCACTTATATCTCGCTGTCCAGAGCTACTTAGTATCCTTCATTGACGCTAGTTGTGCTACGCCGTGACCCCATTAGTGTTCTAGGCTCGTGTCTCTAGTCCGATCTAGCCTAGGACCAGCACAGTACCGACGTTGAGCGTTTATTCAACATTGCATCTCTGAATTGATTATTGCAAATATTTTGCTACCATATATAGCCAACCCAGCTCCACATATTTCTGCACCGTGTATACGTACGTTCCCCTGGCAATCGCTTTACACAATCTTCAAAGTTATTTGACACTGCTGGTTACCTGTCACCACCTGCTGCTTGGTAAGAACTTGTAAGGTATTGATATTTGCTTTACTGTGAGCGCTTTACCACCACATCCTAGTAGTTCATAGGAACATTATTCTTGAATTTTGTTTCTTGTTTCTACTAATCATGACAGGATCTAGAGTCAATTCATGGGGTTTGTCGATCGTGGGAGACGTGTCATCACCTATGCAAATACCACAACCGTCACGAGAGGCGCACAAACATCCAAATGCACATGATCAGGTTAATGTTTCGATACCACCATTTAATGGCCCTTTTAGACCTGCTTTATATATTGAATGGGAGTTTGACATAAATAATATATTTGCTTCCAATAATTTTGATGTACGTAAAAAAGTTAAGGTTGCGGTTGGTTCTTTCACTGGTTATGTTGTAGTTTGGTGGAGTGAATATTGTCGGTTACACCCTAATGATATACCTACTACTTGGGATGATTTGAAACTTGCCATGCGACATACATTCGTTCCCGCTTATTATACTCGTGACATGATTACAAAGTTGCAACATTTAAAACAAGGTAGTGACACCGTAACGAAATATTATGATACTTTGCAAACTACCTTGCTGCATTCCTCTTTAGAAGAAAGTGAAGAAGATTTTATGGATAGATTTTGGGGAGGATTAAATCGTGACATTCAGGAGATACTAATTCATGAAGAGTGTTATCCTATGGACCATTTGTTTCATCTTGCTTGCAAAGTTGAACAGGAAATAAAACGACGTGTTGCCCACAAGGAGAATAAGCGCGAGATGCACATTCCAAGAGTTGATACGGTTGTCCCTTCAACTACTAGGCATACTATGACAACCACATCTGTTGTTGTGAGGACTACATCACGTCCACCATGTGACACATCATCAGCGAGAGTGCCTAGATCATCTAAGTTGATCATAAGAGGTAATGACAAAGGTACTAATCTTTCACCTCCACATGAGTATGATGAATGTCTTGTCAATTTAAGTGCACCATGCGGTGAGCTACCCACTACTTTGATCACACCAGCTACTTTAGAGGACTACGTTGATGATTTGACTTTGCCATGTGATCAAACAATTTTGAGTGAACCCATTCAATTAACTCTCGATGCAAAAGAATCAAGTGAATCAGGGAATAAATCAGATTTGGATCAAATATGTTTGAAAATAATTGTGCCAATGTTTAATCATTTTGATATGACCTCTAATCTTGGTGATGGTTCATCAATGTTGGGATGGTTTAATGATAAGCATTGTCAATCTTTTGATATGAATAAGAGCTTCACTTATATGTGCAAACTGAGTTGCAATATTTTCATGCCTTTGACTTCTTGTGAAAATATATTGGCTTTACATTTCATGACTTTTGAAGGGTGCTCTTGTATAACTGTGTCACGTCTGCACCAAATGAGATCAGTAAAAACGGATGACATATACATATACAACGTGTACACCTTGTCTCTTTTGTTAGCGAGATTTAAGATTAAGCAACGCCGAGGACAACTTTGTTTACAAGAAGGGGATGATGATGAGGACATGACTACCTTGGATACGAGCAAAAATATTGCATACATGCATATTTGTCAGGTGATCTCTAGTGCAAACTATTCAATAATCTATTTATGTTATCCAGAACAAAATACTTCACACACTTTTGTGTTTTGTCTAATTGCAGGTGTATGGGACATTTGTACAATCCACGTATGAAGATAAGGCAAAAGGAGAAGTTTAGGTTCTGTTCAAAAAGTCCTCTCACGTCACTTTTGGGCCAAAAGAAGATAGAGTCCAAGTCTCTCACGTTTTGGATTCAGATTCGGACTGCACAGACATACTTGACTCAAAACGCCAACAACTTTTTCATACGGACTCCGAATTGGGTGATTCTTTTTTTTGTTGGTAAGTAGATTTCGTCCTCTTTCCAACCCAATTGGATTCACCTTTAAATTCGTCCGGAGCATTGAGATATGGACGAAACAATCTGACACTGCAGCAGAATCCGAGTCAAACAACAAGTCCAAAGGTGTTGCATCACCTTCACTTGGGCCCATGAGCACTGTACGACCTAGGGTTGGTTTTAGGCTGCCTTGGGACGTCCTCCCACCTCCTTGGCCGCCACCCCTTGCTCCTATATAAGTAGATCCATCTAGCAGCTTTTTTCCTTGGGATTTGTTTAGTTAAAAGTTAGCCATTGCAACTTCGTGTACTTCGTTTGTGTCCAACGACAAGACCAAGACCGCTTACGGATCCCCACCATTATCAATACTTCATATATATTCGCAATATTCAGATTGCTTTATCATATTCTTGCTCGTTCTTTGATTGGTTGCAGGAATAGACCTTCGTGGTCAGGCTGATCGTGCTTCCGGCATCGTCAGTAACCTCAGGAGATTGGTTTAGCGATTGGTAAGGCGCAACATCGTGCACGTTTTTAGTCGGATCGTCAAAGTTGACTCCACCAAATCGATAGTTATCATCTCATCGAAAGATCGGGACACCCTCGCCTCTATCAGAGAGAGGGAGAGAGAGAGAGAGGGAGATCAAACACATAGCTACTGGTACATACCCTCAGCCCTGATTGTGAACTACCCCCTCCTCGTCATGGAGAGCGCCGGGATGATGAAGATGACCACCGGTGATGGATCCCCCGTCCGGCAGGGTGTCGGAATAGGGTCCCGATTGGTTTTTGGTGGCTATAGAGGCTTGCGGCGGCGGAACTCCTGATCTAGGTTTCTTTCTGGGGGTTTCTGTATTTATAGGAATTTTTGGCATCGGTCTCACATCAGGGGGGTCTCCGAGTCATCCACGAGATAGGGGGTGCGCCCAGGGGGGTAGGGGGCGCCCTCCACCCTCGTGGATGGCTCGGGACTCTTCTGGCCCAACTCTTTTACTCCGGGGGCTTCATTTGGTCCATAAAAAATCATCAAAAATTGGCACGTCAATTGGACTCCGTTTGGTATTCCTTTTCTGTAAAACTCAAAAACAAGGAAAAAACAGAAACTAGCACTGGGTTCTAGGTTAATAGGTTAGTCCCAAAAATCACATAAAACAACATATAAATGCATGTAAAACATCCAAGATGGATAATATAATAGCATGGAACAATCAAAAAATATAAATAAGTTGGAGACGTATCACCTCCCCTTGTCCTATTCGAACTCCCCTTGGGAGGGGCGTGCGCCTCCCCCTTGTGGGCTTCCCTCTCTCTCCCCTGTGGCCCATGAGACCCAATACTTTCCCCGGGGGGTTCCGGTAACCCCTCGGTACTCCGAAAAATACCCGAACCACTCTGAAACAATTCCAGTGTCTGAATACCATCGTCCAATATATCAATCTTTACCTCTCAACCATTTTGAGACTCCTCGTCATGTCCGTGATCTCATCCGGGACTCCGAACAATCTTTGGACACCAAAACACATAACTCATAATGCAAATCGTCATCGAACATTAAGCGTGCAGACCCTCCGGGTTCGAGAACTATCTAGACATGACCGAGACACATCTCCGATCAATAACCAACAGCGGAACCTGGATGCTCATATTGGTTCCTACATATTCTACGAAGATCTTGATCCGTCAAACTGCAATGACAACACACGTCATTTCCTTTGTCATCGGTATGTTACTTGTCCGAGATTCGATCGTCGGTATCTTCATACCTAGTTCAATCTCGTTACCGGCAAGTCTCTTTACTCGTTTTGTAATGCATCATCCCGTAACTAACTCATTAGTCACATTGCTTGCAAGGCCTATCATGATGAGCATTACCGAGAGGGCCCAGAGATACCTCTCCGATACTCGGAGTGACAAATCCTAATCTCGATCTATGCCAACCCAACAAACACCTTCAGAGACACCTGTAGAGCATCTTTATAATCACCCAGTTATGTTGTGACGTTTGATAGCACACAAGGTGTTACTCCGGTATTCGGGAGTTGCATAATCTCATAGTCAAAGGAATATGTATAAGTCATGAAGAAAGCAATAGCAGTAAAACTTAACGATCATTATGCTAAGCTAACGGATGGATCTTGTACATCACACCATTATCCAAATGATGTGATCCCGTTCATCAAATAACAACACATGTCTATGGTCAGGAACCTTAGCCATCTTTGATGAATGAGCTAGTCAAGTAGAGGCATACCAGTGACACTTTGTTTTGTCTATGTATTCACACATGTATCAAGTTTCCGGCTAATTCAATTCTAGCATGAATAATAAACATTTATCATGAGATAAGGAAATATAAATAACAACTTTATTATTGCCTCTAGAGCATATTTCCTTCAGGCCGGCCCAGCAGCGCATGGTACGCGCTGGACAGGTCCACCACCTCGAACCAGATAGGCCCGCGCCGGAAATGTTCGCTCGTGTCTAACAGGACGTCAAGCCGGATCCGGCCAATGGGGGAGCTGGAGAGGACCGACACGGTGCCGAGGAACACCGTCCGGGATGGCTCCAGGTCCTTGTCCTCGAGGTCGAACTTGGTCATGGTGTCGCGGTAGAGGATGTTGATGCTGCTACCGCCATCAATGAGGACTCGCGAGAACTTGCAGGTGCATTGGGCTGCAACTATGGTGGGGTCGAGGACGAGGGAGTAGACACCCGGGTTCGGCATGACGGTCGGGTGGTCCTCTTGGGTTCAGCTGATCGGACGCTGCAACCAGTGCATATATTCTGGCACGACCGGGACCACGGTGTTCACCTCCTGCCAGAGCAGGCGCTCGCTACGCTTGTCATCACCAAGGCTGGTGAAGACGACGTAGCTCACGTTCTGGTTGGGGTAGACTTCGTCGCGCATCGCACCGTTGGCCGGGGGCGGGGGAGGAGGCGGTGGAGGCGGCTGCCCCGCACCTGGAGCCGGAGCTAGAGGTGGCAGGATGTCGCCCCTCATGATACGCTTGGTGATGGTGAAGGACATATGCCCTAGAGGCAATAATATAGTTGTTATTTTATATTTCCTTATATCATGATAAATGTTTATTATTCATGCTAGAATTGCATTAACAGGAAACTTGATACATGTGTGGATGCATAGACAAAACACCGTGTCCCTAATAAGCCTCTACTAGAATAGCTCGTTAATCAAAGATGGTTAAGTTTCCTAACCATAGACATGTGTTGTCATTTGATGAACGGGATCACATCATTAGGAGAATGATGTGATGGACAAGACCCAACCGTTAGCTTAGCATATTGATCGTTCAGTTTTATTGCTATTGCTTTCTTCATGTCAAATACATATTCCTTCGACTATGCGATTATGCAACTCCCGGATACCGGAGGAATGCTTGTGTGCTATCAAACATCACAACATAACTGGGTGATTGTAAAGATGCTCTACAGGTTTCTCCGAAGGTGTTTGTTGGGTTGGCATAGATCGAGATTAGGATTTGTCACTCCGAATATCGGAGAGGTATATCTGGGCCCTCTTGGTAATACACATCATAATAAGCCTTGCAAGCAATGTGACCAATGAGTTAGTTACAGGATGGTGTATTACGGAACGAGTAAAGAGACTTGCCGGTAACGAGATTGAACTAGGTATGAAGATACCGACGATCGAATCTCAGGCAAGTAACATACCAATGGCAAAGGGAATAACGTATGTAGTCATTACGGTACGACCGATAAAGATCTTCGTAGACTATGGAGGAAACAATATGAGCATCTAGGTTCCGCTGTTGGTTATTGGTCGGAGAGGTGTCTCGGTCATGTCTACATAGTTCTCGAACCTGTAGGGTCCGCACGCTTAACGTTCGATGACGATTTTGTATTATATGAGTTATGTGATTTGGTGACCGAATGTTGTTCAGAGTCCCAGATGAGATCACGGATATGACGAGGAGTCTCGAAATGGTCGAGAGGTAATGATTCATATATAGGACGATACTATTCGGACACCAGAAGTGTTCCAGGGGTACCGGGTACGTATAGGGTCACCGGAAGGGGTTCCGGGCATCCCCCGGCAAACTATATGGGCCTAATGGGCCAAGAGGGGAAACGCAGCAGCCAGTAGGGGCTGTTGTACCCCCATATGGGCCGCAGCTAAGGGAAAGGAAAGGGGAGAAGAGAGAAGGAAGGGGAGGGATTCGGCCTCCCCCTTCCTTCCCTCCTCCCTCCTCTTTCCTTCCCCTCCGGTCGATATGGTAAGGGGGGAGGCCGAATTGGGAAGCGCCTAAGTAGGATTCCTCCTACTTGGGGCACCCCCTTGGCTGCCTCTCCTCCCCTCCAACCTATATATATATGAGGGGGGTACGGCTAGAACACACAACAATAATTGTTAGCCGTGTGTAGCTCCCCCCTCCACAGTTTACGCCTCCGGTCATATCTTCATAGTGCTTAGGTTAAGCCCTGCGCGGATCAGTTCACTATCACCGTCACCACGCCGTCGTGCTGACGGAACTCATGTACTCCCTCGACATTTTGCTGGATCAAGAGTTCGAGGGACGTCATAAGCTGAACGTGTGCAAAACACGGAGGTGCCGTACGTTCGGTGCTTGATCGGTCAGAAGGAGAAGAAGTTCGACTACATCAACCGCGTTAACAAATGCTTCCGCTTTCGGTCTACGAGGGTACGTGGACACACTCTTCCCCTCTTATTGCTATGCATCTCCTAGATAGATCTTGCATGAGCATAGGAAATTTTTGAAATTGCATGCTATGTTTCCCAACAGTGGTATCCGAGCGAGGTCTATGCGTAGATGATATGCACGAGTGGAACACAAAGAGTTGTGGGCGGTGATCGTCATACTGCTTACCACCAATGTCTTATTTTGATTCGGCGGTATTGTTGGATGAAGCGGCATGGACCAACCTTACGTGACCACGTTCTTGAGACCGGTTCCACCGACAGACATGCAACTAGTTTTGCATAAAGGTGGCTGGCAGGTGTCTGTTTCTCCTACTTTAGTTGAATCGAATTTGACTGCGGTCGGTCCTTGTTGAACGTTAAAATAGCAAACTAGATAAATCGCCGTTGTGGTTTTTATGCGTAGGTAAGAATGGTTCTTGCTAGAAGCTCGTAGCAGCCACGCAAAACTTGCAACAACAAAGTAGAGGACGTCTAACTTATTTTTGCAGGCCATGTTGTGATGTGATATGGTCAAGACATGATGTGATATACGTTGTTGTATGAGATGATCATGTTTTGTAAAAGTTATCGGCAACTGGTAGGAGCCTTATGGTTGTCGCTTTATTGTATGAAATGCAAACGCCATGTAATTGCTTTACTTTATCACTATGCATTAGCGATAGTTGTAGAAGGAATAGTTCGCGAGACGACCACGACGCTACGATGGAGATCAAGGTGGAAAGCCGGTGATGATGGAGATCACAACGGTGCTTTGGAGGTGGAGATCAAAGGCACAAGATGATGATGGCCATATCATGTCACATATTTTGATTGCATGTGATATTTATCTATTATGCATCTTATTTTGCTTAGTACGGAGCATTATAAGATGATCCCATACTAAAATTTCAAGGTATAAGCGTTCTCCCTGAGTATGCACCATTGCGATAGTTCGTCGTGCTGAGACACCGCGTGATGATCGGGTGTGATAGGCTCTATGTTCACATACAACGTTTGCAAGACAGTTTTCACATGCGGAATACTTGGGTTAAACTTGACAAGCCTGGCATGTACAGACATGGCCTCGGAACACTGGAAACCGAAAGGTCGAACGTGAACCATATAGTAGATATGATCAACATAGAGATGTTCACCATTGATGACTACCACATCGTACGTGATTATCGGACATGGTTTAGTTGATTTGGATCACGTATCATTTAGATAACTTGAGGGATGTCTATCTAAGTGGGAGTTCTTAAGTAATTTGATTAATTGAACTTAATTTGTCATGAACTTAGTCTTTATAGTTTTGCATATCTATGTTGTAGATCAATAGCTCACGATATAGCTCCTATATATTTTTTGATATGTTCCTAGAGAAAATTAAGTTGAAAGATGATAGTAGCCATGATGCGGACTGGGTCCATGATCTGACGATTATCCTCACTGCTACACAGAAGAATTATGTCCTTGATGCACCGCTAGGTGAAAGACCTATTGCAGGAGCAGAAGCAGACTTAATAGTTTAGTGCGCCATGCTTTACGGCTTAGAACCGGGACTTCAAAAACATTTTGAACGCCATGGAGCATATCATATGTTCCAAGAGATGAAATTGGTATTTCAAACTCATGCCCGTGTAGAGAGGTATGAAACCTCTGACAAGTACTTTGCCAACAAGATGGACGAGAATCGCTCAGCTAGTGAGCATGTGCTCAGAATGTCTAGGCACTACAATCGCTTGAATCAAGTGGGAGTTAATCTTCCAGATAAGATAGTGATTGACAAAGTTCTCTAGTCACTATCACCAAGCTACTAGAACTTCGTGATAAACTATAATATGCAAGGGATGACGAAAGCGATTCCCGAGCTCTTCGCGATGCTGAAATCGGCTAAGGTAGAAATCAAAAAAGAGCATCAAATATTGATGGTTAATAAGACCACTAGTTTGAAGAAAAAGGTAAAGGGAAAGAAAGGGAACTTCAAAAAGAATGGCAAGCAAGTTTCCGCTCCCATGAAGAAGCCCAAAGCTAGACCCGAGCCTGAAACTAAGTGCTTCTACTTCAAAGGAAATGGTCACTTGAAGCGGAACTGCCCCAAATACTTGGCGGATAAGAAGGATGGCAAAGTGAACAAAGGTATATTTGATATACATGTTATTCATTTAAATCAGAGAATAATTTTGTTCTGTTTACATGAATAAAACCTTCTATGGTCATACACACAATGTAAATGGTTTATTGAATTTCGATGATAGTGATACACATATTCATAATATTGATACCAAAAGATGCAAAGTAGATAATGATAGTGCAACATACTTGTGGCACTGCCGTTTTGCTCATATTGGTGTAAAGCGCATGAAGAAACTCCATGCAGATGGACTTTTGGAATCACTTGATTATGAATCATTTGATACTTGCGAACCATGCCTCATGGGCAAGAAGATTAAAACTCCGTTCTCCGGAACAATGGAGCGAGCTAATGACTTATTGGAAATAATACATACCGATGTATGCGGTCCGATGAGTATTGAAGCTCGCGGCGGGTATCATTATTTTCTAACCTTCACAGATGATTTGAGCAGATATGGGTATATCTACTTGATGAAACACAAGTCTGAAATATTTGAAAATTTAGAATTTTAGAGTGAAGTGGAGAATCATCGTAACAAGAATCTAAAGTTTCTACGATCTAATCGCGGAGGCAATATTTGAGTTACGAGTTTGGCCTTCATTTAAAACAATGTGGAATAGATTCACAACTCACATATTGGGCATCAAGATCTATAGAGATAGATCAAGACGGTTGATAACATTTTTCAATGAGTACATACCTTGACAAGATTTTGAAGTAGTTCAAAATGGAACAGTCAAAGAAGGAGTTCTTGCCTATGTTGCAAGGTGTGAAGTTGAGTAAGACTCAAAACCCGACCACGGCAGAAAATAGAAAGTGAATGAAAGTCATTCCCTATGCCTCAGCCATAGGTTCTATAAAGTATGATATGCTGTGTACCAAACCTATTGTGTACCTTGCCATGAGTTTGGCAAGGAGGTACGATAGTGATCCGGGAGTGGATCACTGGACAACGGTTAGAGTTATCCTTAGTTACCTAAGAGGACTAAGGAAATATTTCTCGGTTATGGAGGTGATAAAGAGTTTGTCGTAAAGAGTTACGTCAATGCAATCCGGATGACTCCGAGTCTCAATCTGGATACATATTGAAAGTGGGAGCAATTAGCTAGAGTAGCTCCATGCAGAGCATTGTAGACATAGAAAATTGAAAAATACATACGGCTCTAAATGTGGCAGACCCATTGACTAAACTTCTCTCACAAGCAAAACATGATCATGTCGGCGTCCTGGGAACGGGGGCACCCAGACTTGCCGGCCTGCGGCCCAGGGCGTGGCCCCACCAGCGGCCTGGTACGGCCCATCTTCATCAACAACCACTCAAGACCCTCACGAGGGGCCAAGCCTCGCGAGGCGGATGACGCAAGACCTCCTCTGTCAAGACCCCAATCCTAAGTGTCACCGATCTAGCATGTAACACATCATATCACTTTGCGGCCTCACGCACGGTATTCCCACGGGTGCCACCTTACCTAGCCCGGGACCGTTTGCGCCTTTTGGCTCACGTATATGATAGTGTCGCTAGCATCCATATGACAAAGAACCCGGGCCGACATGACTAGTCATAAATGCAAAGTGGCACCAACTTACATGGACAGGCATACATGACCCATCAAAGAACGTGTCGGTCATCGGCGAGTGAATCCGGGCTGTAGCAGCTGGGCTAACAGGACTCCGTAGAATCTGGGCTGTAGCAGGCTAACAGGACTCCGGTAGACACCGCGTGACATTTCCCCGAAGGGACAGACACAGGAACGAATAAGGACACATGTCGGCCAGCCTAAGTGTTCCGGAGCAGTTGCAAGCTACCATGGCTCACTGGAAGCACTAGGAGACATTTCCCAGTAAGATAGGCTACCAAGGATAAACAACTAGGTTGTCGGATCCCACACATACCAAGCATTTCAAATCATACAAACAATATGCTCGATATGTGCAAATACAACATTGCATCACAACAAAACTCTACAACTCAAAGTATTTATTCATTAGGCTCCGAGGAGCCAAGTATTACAAACATGGGTCTCATGACCCAACATATAGAGCATACAAGCAACAAGCGGAAGCATAAACATGTCTGAGTACAGACAACTACAAATGAAAAAGGCCGAGAAGCCTGACTATCTACAAGACCCTCCCAAGGGCACAAGATCGTAGCTGAGGTAACAAGCTAAACGTCGAAGTCCACGCGGAACTACTAGTGAGACTGAAGTATCTCTGCAAAAACATAAATTAAGGAAACGTGAGTACAAATGTACCCAGCAAGACATACATCAGAACTAGCTACATATGCATCAGTATCAACAAAGGGGGGTGGTGGAGTTTAACTGCAGCAAGCCAGCTTTGACTCGGTGGCTATCCTGAACTACGACTGCAAGTAACTCTTTTGAGGTGGTGCACACGAGTCCACATATTCACCACATCAATACACCAATATGGATCCGCTCCCGTCTCCCTACAAGAACGCCATCCATAGCACTCATGCTTATCTTGCGCATTTTAGAGTATCCACTTTCACTTGTCTATGAACTGTATAGGCAACCCAGAAGTCCTTTACCGCGGACGCGACTATTCGAATAGATGCTGTTGACCCTGCAGGGGTGTACTTCTTCACACACGCTCTCACCACTTATCGTCGTTTACACGACATGTACTCAGGAACCTTAAAGCAGAAGGCCAGCGAGGGTGTCGGCGACGACCTGACTAACCACACAAGTCCCTAGTCCAGGTTTATCGCCTATTCAGGTTCCATCCGCAGGGAGTCCAGCCGAGGTTTCCACATACGGCCTCGAACGATGTGTGCAGGGTTCCCGAGGCACCAAACGGGCGTCCCGGTACACCGTGCCATGTGCCTACCGCATCACAGCCTACCCCTTGGGTCAGCGCTGCGCACGGCCTCCAGCATACTACAAACACCAGAAACTACTTGCAACTCCCGGACAGAGGACAGGGGCGGTTAATAAGTCGAGAGGGTCCATTGGTTTCGGGCCCAACGCGTGGTAGTAGTTGTTCATGGATCACAAACACATAACTCAGTTCCTAAGGACGGTTTCAATGAGACAACCCACCATGTACTCCTACATGGCCTCTCACCGCTACCTTTACCAAATCATGTTCACACACTTAGCTCACACATAGTAGGACATGTTCATCACCATTCCAATTCATTCCCGATGAATCAGACCTTACTCAACTCTAAGCAGTAGCAGGCATGACAAACAAGCATGAATGAGTAGGCACATCAGGGCTCAAACAACTCCTACTCATGCTAGTGGGTTTCATCTATTTACTATGGCAATGACAGGTCATGCAAAGGAAAGGGGTTCAACTACCACAGCATGTAACAGATGAATCGTTGTTGTCCTAATGAAGTAAAAGAGAGCAGGAGTGAGAGAGTGGGATTGTATCGGAATGAACTAGGGGGTTTTGCTTGCCTGGCACTTCTGAAGATAGTACAGCTCTTCATCGGTGTCATCGAACTCATCATCGAAACTACGTCCAGTGAGAGGGGACAAATACCGGCAAACATAGAAAGAACAAAATCAATGCAATGCAACAATATGATGCATGATCGTGACATGGAAATATGCTGTGGTTTGAACTAATGCAACTAGCAACAATTTAAATGAAGTTGGTTTGAATAAAAGATTCAAATTCAAACTCCATATGTGAAATTCAAATGCCATTTAATTGATTTGACCTGATCAGCAGGTATAAGTTGTTCAAACATGCATGAAAATGATACAGATGGAAAGATCGGATTTTTTTTGATCATTTTTCATATATAAATTATTTCATTCTGAGCTACGGTTGAATTTCTATGATTTTTAGAAGTTTAGGACATTTTTTGAAATTTCCTGAATTAAATTAAATCCAGAAAATAGCTTATTGCATCGGCATGACATCAGTGTGACATCAGCAGGTCAACACGCCAGGTCCAGGTCAAACCTGACCAGTGGGTCCCACTGGTCAGCCTCACAGTGATGGCTAGGCTCACAGACATGTGGGCTCGGTCAAGGGCCACGTCAACACGGTCAATGCTGACGCCTGGGTCCACTGATTTTATTAATTAACCTAATTATTTTGGTTAACTAGTAACCTAACAAAGTGGGTCCCACTGTCAGTGCCTAATGTTAAACCAATAGGTTCAGTTAGCCCCTAATCTAATGAAGGCTACGTCGGCTAACCGACGATTAGCCGCCGGCGCTAAGCAGGGCACGGCGGAGGTCCTCGTCCGGCCATTTCCGGCGACGGGAGGTCGTGCGGATGGGTTCTGCAGGACCGGCGCGACGAGGCGCGTCGGACAGTGGCAACAGCGAGTGCTGGGGTGGCCGGAGTTGATGCCGGCGAGCTCGGCTGCGGCGGCCGGAGCACGTTGGCGTGCTGGTTTGGCGCTATGGGGCGCGGGAGAGCGAGCTGAGGGGCTCTACGGCCTCCTGGCGTCACCGGGAGCAAGGTGACGCGCGCGGTTGCGAGCTGCGGTGGCTCTAGCCACGACGGTGAGGATCCACGGCGGCGCGACCGCTCGAGTCCGGTGGTTAGCGTGGCTACGGTGCGCGAACAACGAAACGGAGAGGGGGGGAACGACGGCGGGGCTCACAGAGGTTCCGGTGGAGGCGTCAGCGAGCTCGGGGGAGGTCCGACGCGGGCGGAACAGCGACGGCGATCTCGGGCGGCCGGCGACGAAGAAGGCGGCGGTGATGGCTCTACGGGGCGTTCGGTGTCTCGTAGCTCGAGGGAGAGGTAGCAGGCGACGCGGCGGAGCTTGCAAGCACGGCGGGCGATCGAGGGGACGGCGGGGAGCACGTGGGCAGCGAACGGCGGCGACGGCGATGTTCGGTTTCGGGGGAGAGAGCGGAAGAGGCCGGGATGAGCACGGGGGAGAGGTGAGAGGGGCCGGGGTGTTGTGTGGTGACGTCCAGGGCGTCCAGGCGTCGAGGGAGAGGGGCAAGCAGGCAGGCAGGAGGTGGCGCAACGCGTGCGTGCGCGCGGCGACCACGCGCCCCTTGCCTCCTGGCGAGAGGTTGGGGGTGACTGGCGTGGCCAGTCGGCTGGGCCGGCTTGCTGGGCCAGAGCAGATGGGCTGCCAGGTAAGCTTCCTCTCTCTCTCATTTCTTCTGTTTTGCATTTTCTGTAATTTGTTTTGATTTAGTTTTAGACACTAAATCATTTTTGTTGCTTCTGATAATTATTGTAGGGACTAGTTGGATTATTCCAAAGCCCTTCGCCAAATATCACAATTATTGGACATATATTAATTAATTAACAAATATATATCCAACGCAAATAGTTATTTATTTAATTCAAAGGCCCAAAATAAATATCTCTGAGATTCCAAAAATATTGTTTTGAGTTTTACCTCTTGCCAATATTTTCAGAGACTAAGAGGAACATTTTCAAGGACTTCTTTGAAAAGGTTTTAATGTTGATTATTTCTGAAGTAATTTCTGAGGGTTTCAACTCACCTCAATTCAACTTTCATAAATTTAAACATGATGCATGATGCTCTCAAAAGCAACTGATTTAATTATTTACAGACAAGTATTCTAGGGCTGTGACAACTCACCCCCACTAAACAAGAATCTCGTCCCGAGATTCGAGACATGAGGTAAGAAGACAAAGGGGACACAACTAACACAATCTTCATGATCCAACTGTCCTTCTCGAAGGTTGATTCATTGCTTCAAATTGGTCTTGACGCCTTTGCTTTCGAGATCTTCATCCAACTATGACGACAGAAAGAAACTCTACAGGAATCGATCTTCTCAAAGATCGAGCAACTCATGATCAACTCATGGAATGAGACACAAACACACATAATGAAGGGTCGATAGGAATAGAAGACGAAGGTTCAATTTGGTAGGCAACAATTCCACGCTTAAGTAGATGGTGAGTATGTGTTAGAGTAGCGAGGAGATAGATTGCCATGATTCCATAACGGGGCACCTTAGGGGAGGTGACTCGTAGAATTATTCCCTTAAGTGGCAAAATAATTACTTCTGATATCGTGATCATTGAAATTCTCTATACCAGCCTAAGGCAAATCACAATCGATCATTTGAAGGAGTTCGAAAGAGTGGCATACTCAGACTAGAATGGATGATGTGGACTACCTTGTTGAAAACAACACAATGGATGATTTTTGCTTATCATCGAAAATGGATGGGACCCATGGTAGGACCACTTCTGAAGATGATCCTGAACAACAATCACTGCGAAGGGCAGACCATGGGAATTGGCAGAATAGCGGTGCAAGCTGGGAACAAAATGCGAATGATGGGAATTTTCCAACCATCATATCAGCCTGAGATTCAGATCTGGTTAATAATAGGATACTTCAGACTCAACATGTCTGAATGGAAGAGTTGCAACACAAATCGACGAGATAACGTTGCGAGATTCTCGGGAAATGAACTATGATAGCAAGCTCCAAAACATGAGCTGGTTCTGCTACATACATGTGAACACGCTGTTCAAGACAAGCATGACCACGTAGAAGTCTTACAACAAAACACTACCGAGTTCTAGTTGGAAACCATCATCGAGGATATCGAAGTCCTTGCATAAGTCCGGATCTTAAGAAGGAACTTCTTCTCCTAGAACAAATCAATCAATGGCTTGAGGTGTTAGGAATTACACATGGAGTGGAGGTAGCGAGCCTATCAAACCATGGAATACTTTGCACATGCATAACTGACTTGGGATGATTCCAGAGGAAGCAAAACTAACTTCCGCAAATTCATGGCGGCAACTTGCACCAAATGCACATGAATTAGAGGAAGTCACTTCTTTCATTCACACATAGGCTTCATGAACAGGACACGAAGATAATGCTTACAAAAGTTTCCAACACTAGCTTGATGTTCATCATGAATCATGGAGGAGACAAAATGCTGCTGATGGGCTCAACAGCAACTCATCGGAATTTCCATATCACTAGAATTCCACCATTATGTGAACAATGTGATAGTATTGGTCACACCAAAAGATATAATTGTGTATGCCCGAGGAAACAACCACGGGTAAGACAACATTACGAACATCGTTTGTTCTGATTTGATTTGACGGTAGCCCACAGTCAAATCAAAGATTGGATAAGACAATAGGTCCAACAATTTACCACGAGGATCATTCGATGAAAATATCATCTTTCTTCAACACAAACATAAACGCATAGATATCCCTTCGGAAAGAACTAAGTCAGATAAAGCTTTTATCTTCCAACTCCCCAAGTTGTTGATTAGCTCAACCGACTAGTTCAGGGTATCCAACACATAATCTTGGAGAATGGGTGGTTTGGAGGAAAACTAACATGATCACGAACTCAACATAGCGGTCAGGTGACAACCTGGTAATACTTCCGAGAAGATATTCAGAAAATCACGGACCACCGATATGTTACTAAGCTCGAGAGCAATCTTGCTTTTCAAGGCAAGACGATCGGATCAAAAGAGCAAGGGATTAATATCATCCTAACTCATTGATCGAAGAGTACACCTGAAATAAGGACTAGGTAGCACAGTCAATCTTAGAATGATGGTTCAGTAATCAACACGCTATGAATGAATTTATCGTCCATTAACTACCAAGCAGCGGGATTGCTAGGAGTACTGATTTCACACATCATGTAGTTCACTTGTCGGCATTCCCGTAACAATAACACAGAGACCAAGGAATGAATAATAATGGTGAGAAGTATCACTCTATCAAGAGTTCATAAGAGGTTGTGCAATTACTATGATATTCTTGACACAAAGAGGGTAATACTCCAGGGTAAAACAGATCAGAAGCTGGATGGGCATTTTGATCTGCGGAGCACAACTACTTGACCCGATCCTGGATATGGATGAGGTACTGGAGTTTGTTTCTCCTAGTCATTCTGAAATAGGATAGCTTGACGGACTACAAGAATAATAGGCATCGATGAACACGAATGCACGCATACCCTTGACTATCAATTGATAGATGAAGGTCAGATAATAACTAAAGGGGGACAACTCAAAGGAACATATATCTTTCTAAGTTGTGGATGCATAGATTAGTATGTCGAGCAAAGCTCAACATTTCTTCCGGATAACCCATTCAGAACGGTAGAACTGGCAGATTCACAATATAACGGAGAACTCATCAAGAGCACTTCGGTTGCGATGTTTTGGTTCAACAGAACTTCTGCCATATGCATTTCATGGTATTTGGAAGAATTATATAGCACGAACCTTGAGGACTGTCACCAAGGTTACTAATATCCTAAAGGAACTAGCAAACACTATCAACATGAAGTAAGTAGGGTGAATCTCGGATTCAAGAACCCAGGAATAGAATGCCTACTAACTAAGTGGCATCACGGGATGCTTTCGAGAATGATGGCCAGAATCATCACACTGGGAACACGAAACATGGCTAGATTACTAGGTGATCCTCTAAGACACCTAGGGTCGTAATAATAACTCCAACATATATGTCGAGGCAACAGAGTACCTCAACTCACCGATTAGTGTGGTTAATCTGGCCCAAAGGTACATCGATAATGGAAAGAAGGGATTTGCAAATGCATCGGACTATTTAGAAACCTGGGATGACTCTGACAACATAACGGCTGTAAATGCTCAAAAAGATTTGAGACATCCTGCAAAATAGTGGCATGACCACTCAACATCACAATATCAAGGTTCTGAGGCCAGCTATGAATATACGGAAGTAGTAGAAACTGAACTGAGACTTGAGACCAACAATCCTACAAGTCTATGGATTAGTAACACGTGATCCTGATAGAAGAATGAGAAGCCTAGTTCTTAATTCCCGTAGAAAAGAAGAGGTTGACTGAGATCAGAAGGGCATAAGGTATAAGGAGTAAAAGAGCCTTACGTTCCCTTCCACAATCAATTCCCTTATATAACTAAAGAATTTCTAGACTAAACTTCGACCAGTTTGGTTTGGTAATCCTACAGGCAGTCAGGCTCTGATACCAAAGTTATGTAGGGTGGAACCCTAGATGGCTGATCTTTCACAAAAGGAGCGGATCCCTACGAAGAACGCGATGAACACGAGGGGAAACAGGAGGGAAAACACAAGGGGAACACTAGAGAAATCACTCAACCAACAAGAATAGATCACACATGCGCTAGATCGATGAACACAAAGGTGACATACAAGATCCAAAGTCAACAAAGGACGATACAAAGGTAACCGGTTCTTCTCCGTGAGGAGGTCTTGATGGGGGCCACCCAAGAGGGGGTCTTGAATCCAAGGTGATCTTCTCCGAAGAGGGGCCGCAGTCTCTCTCGAGGAGGAGATCCGTAATGGATGAGCAAAGATCTATCTCTAAATGAGGTAATCCTTTGCTAACCCTAAACCGTAGGTGGAGGGGGAGTATATATAGTCTAAGGGGCGAAGGGGTACATGGCCTTTCGGCCCAGATACACTGCATGCAGGCAGGAGGGGCCGGATGTCTGGGCGACAGGCCGGATGTCCGGGGCTTCGCGACGGGCCGGATGTCCGGGCAGGGAGGACGGATGTCCGGGCTAACGAGGTTCAGCTTCGGGACGTTCTGTGATGGGCGCCGGATTTCCGGGAGCTGTGCCGGATGTCCGGTGGCTCGCGACGGGCCGGATGTCCGGGCCTGGGGGCCGGATGTCTGGGCTGACTTGGCCGACTCTGGTGCTATCTGGATAGCCGATGCCGGATTTCCGGGGCAGGGGCCGGATGTCCGGGACATGTCCGGCTGCTGGGGCAGCTGGCTCTTCTTCCTTCTCCTTCCTTCGCTCCCGCGCACACTTGGCCTTGGTCCTTGGGCTCTCCATGGTCTCCTCAGGTGTACCTGAGTATGCACAAGGTCCGCGCTTGAAGTAGCACCCATGTCTTACATGCGGAAAGGGAAGATTCGGAAAGGAGCGAATTCACCTTAGGTCCAATGGCGTAGGCTCGAGTGTACATGGGGATGATCGCCGGATGCTCTGCATCATCTCCCCTCCCTTGGGAAAGATCTGACCTCGGATCGAAAACCTCATCACCATGGAAACGGTTGTCGTGGACGGACTTGTAGTTGGACGAAGTGGAAGACATGGCGCAATCCAAGTACTCCAAGGTGTCTCCGGAGTGGTACACATGCAAAAAGAGCAAACACAAGCGACACTCGGAAATACAATGGTAAGCGCACACAAGGTCTCCATCATGTAAGAATGAGTCCGTGAGGCAAGATTGTTCATGACAAAGCACATGATGCTTAGCAAGATGATATGGAATGAGATGTAAAGCACTCATGGGAGTAAAAGCATTCATTGTGCACATAAATGTGGTGTGAATGTGATCAATGCGACCACGGTGCAAAATGATGTCATAGTGAGACGGTTTATCAATAGCATGAATATGGCAATGGATGCTCAATATGATTATGTTATCATGCAATTGATGGTAGGCAATGTGATCATTATGTATGAATATGCCATCAAGAAAGATCACAACAAATTTGCTAAGGAAATGTGCAAGCTCATATATCATGGATGACATAGAAATACAAGATGCAACAAGGCAATCATAATGTGGGTCAATCCATGCAAATTTGTTATGGTTGGTGTTGTACCATAGCTCAATGTCGTGGTAGAAGTGTTGGTCCGGTGGTGCATCCACTAAGTCCGAGCACTCCTCAACTTGAAGGTCCATAGGGTCCATCTCCAATGTCGGTTCTCCGTTCACGAGATGTATCATGTAGAAAACAAGAAGGAAACAACAATGAAAGAATGACCCATCCAATATGCGTATTTGAGAATGGCTCAAAGGGAATGAGTTCACCTTTAGTAGGTTCTCGAAAATGTTGGTGTTCCACATCGTGTACGCCTTCACATGCCCAATATGTCTCGTGATGGAAATGCCTTGTGAATTCCTCAAAATGAAAGAACATGACAAACACTCGGAAAAACAAATGAGGTTAGTGCAAATGTAGCACCTATCATTCAAGTAGTAAGATACCCAACAAGTGTTCTCATCATTCTTATCATAAGAAAGGACAAGGTGTGGTATGGTATGAAAGCATATGATGCAACTACAACCAAAGACAATAGGCTCAATCAAACTAGCATGCATCACAAGTAATATGTCCAAGTCTCCGAGATCAATAAGCATAGTATGGTTGCACTCACTACAAGTAGATATGAGAGAGGCAACTAATGGACACAAGAGACACTGGTCAAGATATATCATGTGAGAGGCATGAACATATATGTCATCAACCCAAGAATGCGTGTATTAATGGAACATGGGTGATGCGACAAAGCAATCAATCATAGTGATCAAGTCAAGCAAGCTAGTAGTGCAAAGATGCAACGTACTAGAAGGAATCATGGCAAGCATGCCATGTGTGCAAATAGTGGGGATGAATAATGCGCATGACATATCACAAGCATGAAAGCAAGATATGAGCAAAATATCATCATTGTATTGGCAAGAAGTCCAATGTAAATAGCAATGGAACATCATGACTCTCCCAACACAAGAATCAACAATAGTATGAGGCACATGATAAACATGGCAATAGCAACAAGGATCTCCACCAAGCATGCAAATACACATAGGAGTATCATAATGGTGCATCATGGGTAAATGCAAGCAAGGGTCACAATTGCATGGCAAAATCATGTAAGGAGACATAACATGCAAAGTGAACAAGATACAATGGGCATAAAGTAACAAGTGATATAGAGCCCATAGCCTTGTGAGAGCCAAGTAGAAGAGATGCGCGTAGGCCGTGCGTGAAGTGAATGGTGGTAAGGATAGTCCACGGGATCCCAAGTCATCGTTGCTCTCAAGAGCTCGTTTCGTCAACTCTTGGGATTGAGTGGTTGACGAGTATACGTGAGTACCTACACAAAACAAAGACAAAGGGAAAATTGTGTGTGCGTGGTAGATGTACACATCATCCATCATGATGCGCACGTGCATGTGTTGGTTAGCACAAAATAGCCAATGCTCAAATAAATGAGATGCATCATATAGAAACATGTCATCCATCATGAGAGGTTTGTTGTTATGTATGGCATAATGGAGACTCAAATTGTGTAATGCATCATGAGAAATATCTAGAGCATTGTTATTCATGGAATGCATATGGTGCACGCAATCATGGGAATCATGCAAAGTATGGAATGCATCAAAATCTCCTAATATGTATGAGGAAACTATGGGGGTCTCCTCATGAGCATTAGTGGAAACATCACATGGAGAATATTGACAACATCCAAAACAAAGCATATTTGGTACTATGTGATCATGGCATGGCATAATAGATGAATTGCGCAAATCATGTAAAGGAAGCATAGCAATATCATCACATGAAAAACAAAAGCCAATGACCATCATCTCGTCATCTATGCCATAAGTGCAAATGGGATTTATTTTAATGGGGCATGCATAGTTACTATGTTGAGATTGAAATGAAGCAATATGGGAGATCTCACTCATAGCATATGACAAGTTCAATGGATTGTCAAACATGAAGTGACCAATAGAATTTTCACATGATATCCTATGGAGCATAGCATCACAACTAGGCAACTCAACATGCTCATCATCATATTCATCATAAATGGGTAAGTCATGACATGAAGAAGTCGCACTAGCATGAAGCATGGGAATAGGTGGATCAACATCATGCAAGCAATCATTGGTAAGATAGTCCACTAGTGGGACAAGAGAAGCACCATCACCTATGTTACCTTTGGAGCATCGCTCATGTGTTGTAGGTGAGGTGTCGAAGATCCACTCGTTGTCATCTTCATCTTGATGGAACCATGTGGGGGGTACATCATCATCCACCATGGCCATCGTCGTCTCCATTGGAGGTATGGACTCGTCGAGGATAGGCATGTCGTCATGTAGAAGACCTAGCACCAAAGAAGAAAACACACTAGGAGTAGAGGTTAAGTCATTACAAATCATAGTGGCCTCATGTGCACTCTCAACTACCTCACTCACTAAGTGTTGTGGCTCACTCACTCCCGGTAAGATGCTCTCACTCATATGGTTGGTGGAGTCACTCAAATGGCTCTCAACCTCACATAGGATATGTGGCATGCTCTCATGTGTGGGGCTAGTGGTGGTCACACTCATCCTCTCATAGGAAATGCACTCAATGTCACATATGGTGGAGTCACTCATATCATTCATGGTGGTGTGGCTCTCCTCACATGGGAATTGGGGCATCTCTTCATATGTGGGCGTTGGAGAGATGTTGGTGCAAATGTCTCCATGCTCAATCATGTCGTAGTCGTAGCCGTGGATGAAGGCCGAAGATGGCACATCATCACTCTCCTCTAAGACCAAAGATAAGGTCTCATGTGCGGTCTCGTAGCTTGACTCGTAGTATGAGACACATAGGGGCGCCGTCTTCATGTTGTTGAAGAGGTTCATGCTCGTCTCCGTAGTCGAAGGGGATGGCCCTTGCTCGACCGTCTTGTCGCCGTCTTGTTGTCGGAGGCCCATATGATGTGGCACCTCGTAGCTCGTCTCCATGACCGAAGGGAATTTCCCATGCTCGGCCATCTTCCTTGAGGGGCTTCCGAAGATGGAAGTGTCTCCCTCGCTCGTAGGTGGTCGCCTTGTTGTTGAAGATGTCGATGTAGGCAAACTCATGGGAAGTAGGCGAAGATGCCGTACGTCCAAAGGCGAAGATGCCTTCATAGCACTTGGCGAAGATGCCAAAGTGGTTGTTATAGCCGTAGCTCCGTCTTGGTGGTGCTCGTCTCGCGGTCTTCTCTTATGCTCATGAAGCTTGGACTTGGCGTGAAGTAGGGCTTGTTGGGACTTGTACGTTTGCGCTTGTGGAGCATCTTCATGATGATGATGTCGTTTTCGCACTTGAGCTCGTAGTAGATGTCGTTCGTCATCGTCGTGCACAAGATGCTTGGAGGTGACTTGCCCTTCATGACGATGTTGATCACGAATGTGATGGTGGTCGCCATGTATATGTGGACGTGGACGACTTGCGCTTGCATCGCGTGGGTGCTCCGAAGATGATCGACTTGCTCGCCGCCGCCTTGAGGATGATGAAGGGGAAGAAGACTTGTAGTCGTCCACCATGTCTCGTAGTTGATCCTTTAGCTCGCCCAACTTGGTGTCGATGTAGTCCCTTTTCCTTGCTTCGGAGTGGTGTATGTCGATGGCGAGGTTGTCGAGGCGCTCTCGCAAGGTAGATTGTGCGCCTTGCATTTGTCGTTGTAGTCCGAAGATGGACATTTTGGTGATGTAGTTGTTCGCGCCGTCGTTGTTGTCGAAGACCGGAGATGAAATGCCTTGCCTATCCATCACAAGACTCGAGCAAATATGAGTGGGAGAAAGAGAAGAACTATACCAAATGTACCTTGACCGATGTTGAAGATGGATCAATGATCACTCAATGTGTAACAAGGAAATAGCACAATTGGTACCAATTCTTGTCGGTTTCTCACACCTACACAAATAAGGCTTATGGTGGAGCTCGGTGAGGATAGTGGCACAAAAATTTGATGCAAAATGTTAGCAAGAGTCAATAATGTTGAAAGAGATTCACAAATTCGCAAGTGAAACAAGTAGACCAATAGCAAAGAATGGCACACGGAAACACACACACGGATAGATAAATGGGGTCGTGCAACCAAGGAATGAGCACAAAATGTGGAGTCCACGGAAAACGCTCGTGTTGCACAACTCAAGAGAGACGCTAGCACGATTGCTCTATAGGCGGATACGACACTTGTGCACAACCTATGATATGCAAAATGGATAAACTTGCTATCCCAAGTATGATATATATGTATGGTTCCCGGTGTTTGATCCAAGATGATCGGATATGACAATCTTATGTGCAATGTGGTATGATGCAATGGCACTTGCCTACAAGCTCTTTGCACTTTCTCTTTTTCTTAAAAGCTTATTCTTTTTTTGTATGTATGGGCACTTTGCGAAATGCATAAACCAAGATAGCAATTGTGTATATGTGGGAACAAACTTGTGACACAAGGGATGATATGATACCAATATGATATGGTATGTATGCAATGGAAGGTATTGATCACTAATGTGCACAAGTAACGTTGCCGGCAATACTCAAATGGCTAGTCTCGATAGGCAAGTAACGCAAAATGGGCTAGGGGTTATCAATGCAATAGCAAGGGAATATACAATGGAGGGATACCACGATACGAAGATGATATGGAGGTTACCGTCCGTGGCGATGATGAGTGGCGGTGATCTTGATGGAGATACCAAGATGATGGAAACTCGTCCCTAAGTAGCCGAAACACCTTAGGAAACGGAAAAACCGCGAACTCAAAATCTCAAATGTCAAATGTCAAATGGTGGTAGCGGGAATGCGGTGGTGGTTTTTGCGGAAACTCAAAGGGATTGCGGAAATGCAATGATGGGTTTTGAGACGCAATGCAGAAGTCGAGGGTAATGTGGTGGATTATACACAGTGTGGGAGTTGGAAGCACGGACCCTAAGTAGCCGAAACACCTTAGGAGACACAACTCACAACACAAACAAAATTGGGTTAAGTTGGGTTGGCGGGAGTGTATGGTGGGCAAGCCTATGCAGAAGTTGTGGTGGTTGATGAAGAAGCAATCGTCCCTAAGTAGCCAAAACACCTTAGGAGACTCGAATCACTACTCAAGCAACCACATATGCAATGGGGATCAAAATTGGTTAGGTTGCGGAATGCTATGGTGGTTTTGCGGAAGTTATGGTGGAAGCCCTAGGCAAAGATGCCAAAGTTGTCAAAATTTGATGGAGTCAAAAGGGGATGGTAGTATTTTTGTGGAATGGGGGATGTCTAGAGCTTCAAAACGAGCTAAAGATCGTCAAAAACGGACTCCGGATGAATTAGTTATGCACAAAACGGTGAAACGGGGAAATCTGAAATCCCAGGGGTCGGACATCCGGGGCTCGGGCCGGATTTCCGGGACCTGATGTCCAGAACCGCGCGCGAAATTGCGCTCCAGGAGCCGGATGTCCGGGCCACGGGCCGGATGTCCGGGGGGCCAGATGTCCGGGCTACGGGCCGGATGTCCGGACTCCAAATCCGAGGATGAACTTGAGGAACTCGATTTTGGGGGCGGAAATTAATGATTTCGGGGGCAAAATTGGAGAGATTTCGTGAATGGAAAGTGGGGAAAATTGGGGGAAAGCTAGATCCACAAGTAACAAAGCAAATCCACGGATCAAATTCAACAAAACATCATCAAACCAACAAATCACAAAAAAATTTGGGGGCTATTTTTGGTGGGGAATTTTCGAATTTGGGACAAAATCAACAAAACTAGGCTAGAAAACACAACGGGGAGGCTCCGAAATCGTGATCAACGTGGCTCATGATACCAAGATGATGTAGGGTGGAACCCTAGATGGCCGATCTTTCACGAAAGGAGCGGATCCCTACAAAGAACGCGATGAACACAAGGGGAAACACGAGGGAAAACACGAGGGGAACATGAGAGAAATCACTCAACCAACAAGAATATATCACACATGCGCTAGATCGATGAACACAAAGGTGAGATACAAGATCCAAAGTCACTAAAGAACGATACAAAGGTAACCGGTTCTTCTCCATGAGGAGGTCTTGATGGGGGCCACCCAAGGGGGGGTCTTGAATCCAAGGTGATCTTCTCCGAAGAGGGGCCGCAGTCTCTCTCGAGGAGGAGATCCGTAATGGATGAGCAAAGCTCTATCTCTAAATGAGCTAATCCTTTGCTAACCCTAAACGTAGGTGGACGCGGAGTATATATAGTCTAAGGGGCGAAGGGGTACATGGGCTTTCGGCCCGGATACACTGCACGCAGGCAGGAGGGGGCCGGATATCCGGGCGACGGGCCGGATGTCCGGGGCTTCGCGATGGGCCGGATGTCTGGGCAGGGAGGCCGGATGTCCGGGCTAACGAGGTTCAGCTTCGGGACGTTCTGTGATGGGCGCCGGATTTCCGGGAGCTGGGCCGGATGTCCGGTGGCTCGCGACGGGCCGGATGTCCGGGCCTGGAGGCCGGATGCCCGGGCTGACTTGGCCGACTCTGGTGCTCTCTGGATAGCCGATGCCGGATTTCCGGGGCAGGGGCCGGATGTCCGGGACATGTCCGGCTGCTGGGGCAGCTGGCTCTTCTTCCTTCTCCTTCCTTCGCTCCCGCGCACACTTGGCCTTGGTCCTTGGGCTCTCCATGGTCTCCCCGGGTGTACCTGAGTATGCACAAGGTCCGCGCTTGAAGTAGCATCCATGTCTTACATGCAGAAAGGGAAGATTCGGAAAGGAGCGAATTCACCTTAGGTCCAATGGTGTAGGCTCGAGTGTACATGGGGATGATCGCCGGATGCTCCGCATCATAAAGCTGTCAGGACCCCGATCCTAAGTCACACCAATCTAGCATGTAACGCATCATATCACTTTGCGGCCTCACGCACGGTATTCCCACGGGTGCCACCTTACCTGGCCCGGGACCGTTTGCGCCTTTTGGCTCACATATATGATAGTGTTGCTAGCATCCATATGACAAAGAACCCGGGCTGACATGACTAGTCGTAAACCCAAAGTGGCACTAACTTACAGGGACAGGCATACATGACCCAGCAACGAACGTGTCGGTCATCAGCGAGTGAATCCGGGCTGTAGCAGCTGGGCTAACAGGACTCCGGAGAATCCGGGCTATAGCAGGCTAACAGGACTCCTGTAGACACCGCGTGACATTTCCCCGAAGGGACAGACATAGGAACGAAGAAGGACACATGCCGGCCAGCCTAAGTGTTCCGGAGCAGTAGCAAGCTACCATGGCTCAGTGGAAGCACAAGGAGACATTTCCCGGTAAGAGAGGCTACCAAGGATAAACAACTAGGTTGTCAAATCCCACACATACCAAGCATTTCAAATCATACACACAATATGCTCGATATGTGCAAATACAACATGGCATCACAACAAAACTCTACACCTCAAAGTATTTATTCATTAGGCTCCGAGGAGCCAAGTATTACAAACATGGGTCTCATGACCCAACATACAGAGCATACAAGCAACAAGCGGAAGCATAAACATGTCTGAGTACAGACAACTACAAATGAAAAAGGCCGAGAAGCCTGACTATCTACAAGACCCTCCCAAGGGCACAAGATCGTAGCTGAGGTAACAAGCTAAACGTCAAAGTCCACGCGGCACTACTAGTGAGACTGAAGTCTCTCTGCAAAAACATAAATAAAGGAAACGTGAGTACAAATGTACCCAGCAAGACTTACATCAGAACTAGCTACATATGCATCATTATCAACAAAGGGGGGTGGTGGAGTTTAACTACAGCAAGCCAGCTTTGACTCGGTGGCTATCCTGAACTACGACTACAAGTAACTCTTTTGAGGTGGCGCACACGAGTCCACATATTCACCATATCAATACACCACTATGGATCCGCTCCCGTCTCCCTACGAGAACGCCATCCATAGCACTCACGCTTATCTTGCGCATTTTAGAATATCCACATTCACTTGTCTATGAACTGTACAGGCATCCCAGAAGTCCTTTACCGCGGACGCGGCTATTCGAATAGATGATGTTAACCCTGCAGGGGTGTACTTCTTCACACACGCTCTCACCACTTATCGCCGTTTACACGGCATGTACTCGGTAACCTTCAAGCGGAAGCCCAGCGAGGGTGTCGGCCACGACCTGACTAACCATACAAGTCCCTAGTCTAGGTTTATCGCCTATTCAGGTTCCATCCGCAGGGAGTCCGGCCGAGGTTTCCACATACGGCCCCGAAACAATGTGTGCAGGGTTCCCGAGGCACCAAACGGGCGTCCCGGTACACCGTGCCACGTGCCTACTACATCACAGCCTACCCCTTGGGTAAGCGCTGCGCACAGCCTCCAACATACTACAAACACCAGAAACTACTTGCAACTCCCGGACAGAGGACTGGGGCTGTTAATAAGTAGAGAGGGTCCATTGGTTTCGGGCCCAACGCGTGGTAGTAGCTGTTCATGGATCACAAACACAGAACTCAGTTCCTGAGGATGGTTTCAATGAGACAACCCACCATGTACTCCTACATGGCCTCTCACCACTACCTTTACCAAATCGTGTTCCCACACTTAGCTCACACACAGTAGGACATGTTCGTCACACTTCCAATTCATTCCCGATGAATCAGACCTGACTCAACTCTAAGCAGTAGCAGGCATGAGAAACAAGCATGAATGAGGAGGCACATCAGGGCTCAAACAACTCCTACTCATGCTAGTGGGTTTCATCTATTTACTATGGCAATGACAGGTCATGCACAGGAAAGGGATTCAACTACCACAGCATGTAATAGATGAATCGTTGTTGTCCTAATGCAGTAAAAGAGAGCAGGAGCGAGAGAGCGGGATTGAATCGGAATGAACATGGGGGTTTTGCTTGCCTGGCACTTCTGAAGATAGTATAGCTCTTCATCAGTGTCATCGAACTCATCGTCGAAACTACATCCACTGAGAGGGGACAAATACTGGCAAACACAGAAAGAACACAATCAGTGCAATGCAACAATATGATGCATGATCATGACATGGAAATATGCCGTGGTTTGAACTAATGCAACTAGCAACAATTTAAATGAAGTTGGTTTGAATCCAAGATTCAAATTCAAACTCCATATGTGAAATTCAAATGCCATTTAATTGATTTGACCTGATCAGCAGGTATAAGTTGATCAAATATGCATTAAAATAGTACAGATGGAAAGATTGGATTTTTCTGATCATTTTTCATATATAAATTATTTCATTCTGAGCTTCGGTTGAATTTCTATGATTTTTAGAAGTTTAGGACATTTTCTGAAATTTCCTGAATTAAATCAAATCCAGAAAATAGCTTATTGCGTCGGCATGAGATCAGTGTGACATCAGCAGGTCAACACGCCAGGTCCAGGTCAAACCTGACCAGTGGGTCCCACTCGTCAGTCTCATAGTGATGGCTAGGCTCACAGACATATGGGCTCGGTTAAGGGCCACGTCAGCACGGTCAATGCTGACGCATGGGTCCATTGATTTTATTAATTAACCTAATTATTTTGGTTAACCAGTAACCTAACAAAGTGAGTCCCACTGTCAGTGCCTAATGTTAAACCAATAGGTTTAGTTAGCCCCTAATCTAATGACGGCCACGTCGGCTAACCGACGATTAGCCGCCGGCGCTAAGCAGGGCACGGCGGAGGTCCTCGTCCGGCCATTTCCGGCGACGAGAGGTCGTGCGGATGGGTTCTGCGGGACCGGCGCGACGAAGCGCGTCGGACAGTGGCAATGGCGAGTGCTGGGTGGACGGAGTTGACGCCGGTGAGCTGGGCTGCAGCTGCCGGAGCACGGTGGCGTGCGGGTTTGGCGCTACGGGGCGCGGTAGACTGAGCTGAGGGGCTCTACGGCCTCCTGGCGTCACCGGGCGCAAGGTGACGCGCGTGGTTGCGAGCTGCGGTGGCTCTGGCCACGACGGTGAGGATCCACGGCGGCACGACCGCTCGGGTCCGGTGGTTAGCGTGGCTACGGTGCGCGAACGACGAAACGGAGAGGGGGGAACGATGGCAGGGCTCACAGAGGTTCCGGCGGAGGCGTTAGCAAGCTCAGGGGTGGTCCGACGCGGGCGGAACGGCGACGGTGATCTCGGGCGGCTGGTGATGAAGAAGGCGGCGGTGACGGATCCACGGGGCGTTCGGCGCCTCGTAGCTTGACGGAGAGGGAGCAGGCGACGTGGCGGAGCTCACAAGCATGGCGGGCGGTAGAGGGGACGGCGGGGAGCGCGTGGGCAGCGAACGGCGTCGACGGCGACGTTCGATTTTGGGGGAGAGAGCGGAAGAGGCGGGGATGAGCACGGGGGAGAGGTGAGAGGGGCCGGGGTGTTGCGTGGCGACGTCCAGGGCGTCCAGGCGTCGAGGAAGAGGGGCAGGCAGGCAGGCAGGAGGTGGCGCAACGCGTGCGTGCGCGTGGCGACCACACACCCCTAGCCTCTTGGCGAGAGGTTGGGTTGACTGGCGTGGCCAGTCGGCTGGGCCGGCTTGCTGGGCCAGAGCAGATGGGCTGCCAGGTAAGTGGCCCAGGTAAGCTTCCTCTCTCTCTCTCATTTCATCTGTTTTGCATTTTCTGTAATTTGTTTTGATTTAGTTTTAGACACTAAATCATTTTTGTTGCTTCTGATAATTATTGTAGGGACTAGTTCGATTATTCCAAAGCCCTTCACCAAATATCAGAATTATTGGAGATATATTAATTAATTAACAAATATATATCCAATGCAAATAGTTATTTATTTAATTCAAAGGCCCAAAATAAATATCTCTGAGATTCCAAAAATATTGTTTTGAGTTTTACATCTTGCCAATATTTTCAGAGACTAAGAGGAACATTTTCTTGGACTTCTTTGAAAAGATTTAATGTTGATTATTTCTGAAGTAATTTCTGAGGGTTTCAACTCACCTCAATTCAACTTTCATAAATTTAAACATGATGCATGATGCTCTCAAAAGCAACTGATATAATTATTTACAGACAAGTATTCTAGGGCTGTGACATCCTCAGGGGCGGCCTCCCTAGGCTGGCTCCCGAGGAGCAGAGATATCTATGCAAGGGTGATGCGGAGCATCCCATGGTCATCTCCATGTACACTATCATAGCAGCTCGAGTCCCAAGTGGACCTACCGGAATTAAGGTGAACCCGCTCTTCTTCGAGAATATCATGAATATCCATTGGACTTGCTTGCTACCTCACCAAAGTGCTCTATGTGTCCTTAGATACGAAGACCGACGACCACAAGCTAGTGAGGAACACCCCAAATGATGAGGACATCAATACCATTGTTACACCCACAACCCCTGCTACTATACATACTAGACCGATTACTAGAGCTCGCGCACGCCAATTAAATTACCAGGTACTTTCGTTTCTTGGTAATGATTCTAATGTTCATGAGAATATGATGCTTCCTAAATTGGATACATTTGTTTTGCTTACAAATGAAGGGACTAGCTTGGAGAAGGATGAACATTGGAGCAAGAACAAGCATGGAGTTGATGGCATACGCAAGGGAGACAAGAACAGAGTTTCAAGTGATGATTTCAGGACTTTGAAGCCACCATAATGAGTGCATGAAGCCTTGGATGAAATATACAAGATGCCACTTCATAATTTTCGTCCAGAGGCTATTCTAGGTGCTGCGTCACCTTATTTTGGGCCAGGCCCATGTAATTTTGAAATACTTCAATATAGGCTGTTTTTAGAGTCCGTATGTGTGGGGAAACAAGAGTTAGGGTGGGTTTCGGACCCCTCCTCCAAGGGACACGGAAATCCCCCCCCCTCTTCCTCCATATATACAGCCCCTAGGGCATCGTTTAGACTTTGGGTTTTGTTTAGATTAAAAGTTCGCCATAGCCGCAATTTCGCGTACTTCGTTTGTGTTCAATGACCAGACAAAGGCATCACAGAACCCCACCTTGATCAATAAAGCTTTCCTCTTATATTCGCAATATCCAGATTGCAATCTTAGTTTCTTGCTTGTTCTTCGTTTGCCTGCAGGAAACAGACCTTCGTGGTCAGGTTGATCATGCTCCATCGTGGTCAATAACCTCTCGGAGTTAGTTTAGCGATTGCTAAGGCGCGACGTCCTCGCACGTTCGTAGTCGGATTGTCAAAGTCGACTTCCTCCAAAACGATAGCCACCATCTCATCGAAAGACGGGACACCTTTGCCTCTATCAAGTGGTATTAGATTTCCAGGTTGCTCGGTGAGATTTTACAGTTTTTAGTAGTTTAGATCGAGTCTGTTCTTCATACCTATAGTCCATGAAAAAGCCAAAAAAAATATTAGGGTTATTTCATCTTATCCGAACCAATCTGAGCCTTTGCATAATCTTTTTTGTATTTGCTTTGTTGAATTTGCGGTTGCATCGTCGTGTCAAGTTGCTGGTCCTAGCGTCTAGTACTTTAGAGTTTCGAGTTCTGTTCACAAGTTGTCACGCCTCCGCCGCACCATCATCATCACCGCTGCCATATACCACGATCGTCAACACCGCTGCCATATACCACCATCGTCATCGCCGCTACCATATACCACATATCCACCGCCATCATGCCAATCCGAGTCCACCTCCATCACAGATTCGCCACCAGTCCGTGTTCCATTGCCCTGGAAATATCCGCCACCAGTCCGAGTTTCCACCAGATTCATCTCCGCCACCAGTCCTAGTCCGAGTCCAGTAATTATTGCATTGTTCTCGATTTCCAGATCACGCGATACTCTGAGTCGTGACAGAGTAGGACTCCCCAACTTCCGAGCCATCCGCAGAAGAAAAATAGTTCCAGTTCCAAAAAAAACTAAGCCTGGAAATTTCTGGCTAGGCAGTTTTTAGGACATTTGTAGACTTTTTCGAAGAAAAAAATTGTTGCGGAGCAAAAAAAAGCGGAAAAAAGTGCAAAAAAAAGTGAAAAAAGAAAAAAAAATCAGAGAGTGCTCCTCCCTTGTTTACGTGCAGCGCTGTGATTTTGTTAGTGTTCTAGGCTCGCGTCTCTAGTACGGTCTAGCCTAGGACCAGCACAGTACCGTCGTTGAGCGTTTATTCAACTTTGCATCTCTGAATTGATTATTGTTTACCCGTTTTGCTACCATATTATAAGCCTTCCCAGCTCCACATACATCTACATCGTGCGTTTGACTCTCCTTGGTAATCGCTCTATCCAAGCTTTGAGAGTTTTGACTACATCGGTTTCTGATCACCGCCTGCTGCTGGCTAAGAACTGGTAAGAATTTGAGATTTGCTTGACGGATTTGTGACACCCACCACCACCACCACTTGTTAGTAGTCGATAGGATCATATTTTTGTGTGTTTCTATTGCTGCTAACCATGCCAGGATCACAAGCCGACGAGATTGACTGGGAGAACTTAACAAACAAGGAGCTTCATCATAAGTTTCAGCAAATGATGACTCAATAGGTGCAAGATGTGCTGAACAATTTTGAAGAGGCCATGGAGAAGATCACTGACCTTGAGAAGACGTTCGACACAAAGCTCGATAACAGATTTAATGAACTGCTTGCACGTCTTCCACCACCGGCTACACCTGCCGCCCCTTTGCACCAACAACAACAACGACGACTACCTCCATGTCGGGAAACAGCCCTCCGCCGAGCGAGTCGTGTCCCTCTTCAGCCTGGCCAAACTGTTGGTGCTGCTATTGATACTTCTGTGGCTCCTGCTGCTGATGTGGAGGAGGATGATTATGCGGGAGATTGCGAGGATGAGGTTGATCAAAATGAGAACTACGTGCAACCACTAGGTCGTCCACATGCAAATAATGGCAATGTTAGGGCTCCCCCTCAGGTACGAGATCATGACCATCTCCCTAAACTGAAATTGAATATTCCACCATTTCAGGGTAGATATGTTCCTGATATATATCTTACTTGGGAGTTAGAAACTGAACAACGATTTACATGTTTACAATATCCTGAGGAGAGACGCGTTCCTGCTGTTGTTTGTGCTTTCACTAGCTTTGCATGTGTTTGGTGGTCTGAACATTGTAGATTATATCCTGTTCCAACTACTTGGGCTGCTTTGAAAACTGCTATGCGTACTCGCTGGGTTCCACCATATTATCAACGTGAATTACTTCAAAAATTGCAGCGCTTAAGACAAGGAAAAAATTCTGTAGAAGAATATTATCAGGAATTACAAACTGGCTTGATTAGATGTGGTATTGTTGAGGAGAATGAAGCTATGCTTGCACGTTTTATGGGTGGATTAAATAGAGAGATTCTGACCATTCTAGAGTATAAGGATTATAATAATATCACTCGTTTATTCCATCTTGCTTGTAAAGCTGAACGTGAAGTGCAGGATCGACAGGCATTGGCGCGAACTAACTTTTCTGCAGGTCGACCTTCATCATGGACACCACGTGCATCATCTTCTTCCACTGCACCATTACCTCCTTCAGGTGCCACCTCCAACCGTGATACAAGAAAGCAGGCACAACCACCACTATCTGCCAAGAGCACACCTGCCGGGCCTGCACAGAGCTCTTCTTCTTCCATGGCGTCAATAGGGCACACAAGTGATATTAGTTGTCGTCGTTGTAAGGGAAGAGGACATTTTGCAAGAGAATGCAAATCTCAGCGTGTGATGATTGCTACTGAGGATGGTGGGTATGAGTCTGCTAGTGACTATGATGAGGAGACTTTGGCTCTTATTACACATGAAGAACACGGTGGAGATGATTCTGATCATGAGACACAATACATGGCTGCTGAACATGCTGACAGGTATAAATGTTTAGTTGCTCAACGTGTTTTGAGTATGCAGGTTACACAAGTTGAGCAAAATTAGAGGCGTAATTTGTTCCATACAAAGGGAGTTGTGAAGGAACGTTCTATTCGCGTCATCATAGATGGAGGGAGCTGCAACAACTTGGCTAGCATGGAGATGGTGGAGAAGCTATCTCTCACCACAAGACCACATCCACATCCTTACTACATCCAATGGTTCAACAACAGCGGCAAGGTTAAGGTAACACGTACTGTTCGGGTGCATTTTAGTATCTCTACATATGCTGATTATGTTGATTGTGATGAGGTACCTATGCAAGCATGTTCCTTATTACTTGGTAGACCATGGCAATTTGATAAAAATTCTGTACACCATGGTAGAAACAATCAGTATACTCTTGTTCATAAGGATACAAATATTACTTTGCTTCATATGACTCCTGATTCCATTTTGAAAGATGATATTCATAGAGCTAATAAAGCAAAACAGGAGAAAAATAAGAGTGAAAATCAGATTGTGGCAAAAGAATTTGAGCAACAAATGAAGCCTAATAATAAACCATCTAGTGTTGCTTCTGAAGTTAAATTGAAAAGTGCATGTTTACTTGCCACCAATCTGATATTGATGAGCTAGTTTGTAGCAAATCTGTTTGCTATGCTTTTGTGTGCAAAGAGGCATTATTTTCATTCGAGGACGTGCCTTCCTCTTTGCCCCCTGCAGTCACTAACATTTTGCAGGAGTTCGCTGACGTCTTCCCACAAGACGTGCCACCGGGATTACCACCTATTCGAGGGATTGAGCATCAAATTGACTTAATTCCTGGTGCATCGCTACCCAACCGTGCACCATACCGTACCAATCCAGAGGAGACGAAGGAGATTACGCGTCAAGTACAGGAGCTGCTCGACAAAGGTTATATACATGAATCTCTTAGTCCTTGTGCTGTTCCTATTATACTAGTGCCTAAAAAGGATGGTACGTCGTTTATGTGTGTTGATTGTAGAGGCATCAATAATATTACTATTCGTTATCGTCATCCTATTCCTACGCTAGATAATATGCTTGATGAATTGAGTGGCTCTACAATATTCGCCAAAGTTGATTTGCGTAGTGGATACCATCAAATTCGTATGAAATTGGGAGATGAATGGAAAACAACATTTAAAACTAAGTTTGGTTTATATGAGTGGTTAGTCATGCCTTTTGGGTTAACTAATGCACCTAGTACTTTCATGAGACTAATGAACGAAGTTTTATGTGCTTTCATTGGACGATTTCTGGTAGTCTATTTTGATGATATACTGATTTATAGCAAATCTTTGGAAGAACATTTGGAACATTTACATGCTATTTTTATTGCTCTACGTGATGCACGTTTGTTTGGTAACCTTGGGAAGTGCACCTTTTGCACCGACCGAGTATCTTTTCTTGGCTATGTTGTTACTCCACAGGGAATTGAAGTTGATAAAGCCAAGATTGAAGCTATTGAGAGTTGGCCGCAGCCCAAAACGGTCACACAAGTGTGGAGGTTTCTTGTACTCGCTGGTTTCTATAGGCGTTTTGTGAGAGATTTTAGCACCATTGCTGCACCTCTCAACGAGCTTACAAAGAAGGGTGTGCCTTTTGTTTGGGGTACAGCACAGGAAGAAGCCTTCACGGTATTGAAAGATAAGTTGACACATGCTCCTTTACTCCAACTTCCTGATTTTAATAAGACTTTTGAGCTTGAATGTGATGCTAGTGGAATTGGATTAGGAGGTGTGTTATTACAAGATGGCAAACCTGTTGCATACTTTTCTAAAAAAATGAGTGGGCCTAGTCTGAACTATTCTACTTATGATAAAGAATTATATGCTCTTGTTCGGACTTGAGAAACACGGCAACATTATTTATGGCCCAAAGAATTTGTTATACATTCTGATCATGAATCTTTGAAACACATTAAAAGTCAAGCAAAACTGAACCGTAGACATGCTAAATGGGTTGAATTCATTGAGACTTTCCCTTATGTCATTAAACACAAGAAGGGTAAAGAAAATGTTATTGCTGATGCATTGTCTCGTCGTTATACTATGCTTTCACAACTTGTGATAGAGGCGTGGGTGTCCCGATCTTTCGATGAGATGATAACTATCGATATGGTGGAGACGACTTTGACGATCCGACTACAAACGTGCACGACGTTGCGCCTTAGCAATCGCCAAACCAACTCCGAGAGGTTATTGACCACGCCGCAGCACAATCAACCTGACCAGGAAGGTCTATTCCTGCAAGCAATAGAAGAACAAGCAAGAATATGATAATGCAATCTGAATATTGTGAATATAGCTTTCCTCCACCTTCCCCTACCTTCCATCCTTCGATTTTGACCCCAATTTCGAGATTTCCCACGGATCCGGAGTAGTTCGTCCGCTCACAGAGCACCCCGTGCACACGGGCCATCGGACCCCGTGCACACAGGCCAGACAGACCCCGTGCGCACGACCCTCCAGTGCGCTTCGGCCGCTGTCACTTCGACCTCCCACCCTCCCATACCACCCCCATACCCCCAACTAAACCCCAGCAACGAGATCCATCCATTTGGAGCCCAGATCGGGAAGAAATCCGCCAAACCCGCGTGTCCCAGGTGACCCCGTGCCCTCGGTGTGTGTACCGTGCACACGGCACCCCGTGCCCACGGGCCCTAGACCCCGTGCGCATGGCCCCCCATACAGCAGCCGCATGCACTTCACCGTTTCGGCCATAACTTCCACACCCGGAGTCCTATTCTCACGTTCTTTAGCTCGTTGAGTACCTATTCACATCCCCCATCCACCTAGATAGGCTCCAACACCATTTGACTCCATCAAAACTTTGACATTTTGGCATCTCTGCCTAGGCCCTCCACCATATCATCCGCCAAACCACCATAGCTTTCTGCAACCTAACCCGTTTTGCACCATTTAGAATTTGTGGTTGTTTGAGTGGTGACTTGAGTCTCCTAAGGTGTTTCGGCTACTTAGGGACGGTTTCTTCTTCATCAACCACCACCACCACTTCCGCATTGCCATCCCCGCTACCGCCATTTGACATTTTCCTTTGGAGATTTTGAGTTTGCGGTTTTTACCGTTTCCTAAGGTGTTTCGGCTACTTAGGGACGGGTCTACATCATCTTGGTATCTACATCAAGAACACCGCCACTCATCATCGCCACGAGATCGTCTTCGACATCGACCACTTCACCATTTTGACACCCTAACCGTAAGCAAGAACGGTAACCTCTATATCTCATCTTGGTATCGTGGTATCCCATCATTGTACATTCTTGCCATTACATTGTTAACCCCTTAGCCCATTTTGCGTCACTTGCCTATCGAGACTAGCCATTTGAGTATTGTCGGGCCACGTTAGTTGTGCACATTAGTGATCCACCCTTCCATTGCATACATACCATATCATATTGGTATCATCATATCATCCCTTGTGTCACAAGATTGTTCCCGCATATACACAGTTGCTATCTTGTTTTTGCATTTTGCGTTGTGGTCATATCAAAAAAAAGCTTTTAAGCAAAAAGAGAAAGAGCAAAGAAGCTTGTAAGCAATAGCCATAGCATCCTACAACATCGCATAAGATTACCATATCCGATCATCTTAGATCAAACAATGGGAACATCATACACATAGCATACTTGGGATAGAAAGCTCATACATTTTGCATCTTATAGGTTGTGCACAAGTGTCGTATCCGCCTATTGAGCAATCGTGCTAGCGTCTCTCTTGAGTTGTGCAACACGAGCATTTTCCGTGGATTCCACATTTTGTGCTCATACCTTGGTTGCACGACCCCATTTATCTATCCGTGTGTGTGTTTCCGTGTACCACATATTGCTATTGGTCTACTTGTTTCTCTTGCGAATTTGTGAATCTTTTCCAACATTATTGACTCTTGCTAAAATTTTGCATCAAATTTTTGTGCCACTATCCTCACCAAGCTCCACCATAAGCCTTACTTGTGTAGGTGTGAGAATTGACAAGATCCGGTACCAATTGTGCTATTTCCTTGATACATTATTGAGTGATCATTGATCCATCTTCAACATTGGAAAGGTACATTTGGTCTAGTTCTTTCCTTTCTTCCACTCACATTTGCTCGAGTCTTGTGATGGATAGGCAAGGCATTTCATCTCCGGTCTTCCATGACAACGACGGCGCGAACAACTACATCACCAAAACGCCCATCTTCGGACTACAACGAGCAATGCGAGGCATTGAGCGACTCACCATCGACATTCACCAACGCGAAGTACGGACAAGGGACTACATCGACACCAAGTTGGATGCACTATTGGATGACATCCGACACGTGTGGGCCAACTACAAGTCGTCTTCCTCTTCGTCATCTTCAAGGCGGAGACGCTCAAGTCGCAAGTCTTCGGAGCGGCCACAAGATGCAAGTACCACGCAGCACCGTCAAGAAAACCTTCATGAGTACAAGAGGAGACCGAGAAACGAGCACCACCACAAGCAAGCTACGGCTACCACCTCCACGTCGGCATCTTCGCCTAGCGTTATCAAGGCATCTTCGCCTTTGGACGTACGGCATCTTCGCCTACCTCCGACGAGTACTCTTACATCGGCCTTCATCCACGGTGACGGTGACGGGATGATCGAGCATGGGATTTTCCCTTCGGTCATGGAGGAGAGCGATGATGTGCCATCGTCGGCCTTCATCCACGAAGAGAGGGTTGAGCATGGGATTTTCCCTTCGACCACGGCGACGTATGATGACTTGAGTGACTTTTGCCACCATATTGAGAGTGAGAGTGACTTCACCACTAGCCCCATATATGATGAGCTGCCCCAATTTCCATGTGAGGAGAGCCACCACCACCACCACTTGAGTGATTTGAGTGACTCCACCATATGTGACACTGAGTGCACCTACCTTGAGGGAGTGAGTGAGCCACCACCACATAGAGAGAGCGAGGTAGTTGATAGGGCATCTGAGGCCATTTTGATTTCTAACAACTTAACCTCTACTTCTATTGTGTCTTCTCATTTGTTGATAGGTCCCATATATGATGATGCGCTGATCCTCGACGACTTCGTCCTACCTTTGGAAAAGACGATGGCCATGGTGGAATATGATGCACCCCCCACATGGTTCCATCAAGATGAAGATGATGACCATCATTTGGTCTTTGCCACCTCACCTACACCACTTGAGTGGAATGAACAAGGTAACATAGGTGATGGTGCTTCACTTGTCCCACTAGTGGACTATATTCACAATGATTGCTTGCATGATGTTGACACACCTATTACAATACTTCATGCTAGTGCGACTTCCTCATGTCATGACTTACCTATTTACGATGGATATGATGATGAGCATGTTGAGTTGCCTAGTTGTGATGCTATGCTCCATAGGATATCATGTGAAAATTCTTTTGGTCACATCATTTTTGACAATCCATTAACCTTGTCATATGCTATGAGTGAGATCTCCCATATTGCATCATTTCAATCTCAACATAGTAACTATGCATGCCCCATTAAAATAAATCCTATCTGCACATATGGCATAGATGACGAGATGATGGTCATTGGCTTTTGTTTCTCTTGCGATGATATTGCTATGCTTCCTTTGCAAAATTTGGGCAATTCATCTCATATGCCATACCATGGAAATTATTGTGTATCGCAGGATTACATCCCTTGTGTGCACCACATGCATACCATTCCTCACAATGCTCGAGATATTACGAGTGATGCATTACATCCTTTGAATCTCCATTATGCTATACATAACAACAAACCTCTCATGATGGATGACATATTTCTATATCATGCAACGCATTTATTTGAGCATTGGATATTTTGTGCTAACCAACACAAGCACGTGCGCATCATGATGGATGATGTGTACATCTACCACGCACACACAATTTTCCCGTTGATTTTGTTGTGTGTAGGTACTCACGTATACTCGTCAACCTCTTAATCCCAAGAGTTGACGAAACGAGCTCTTGAGAGCAACGACGATTTGGGATCCCGTGGATTGTCCTTCCTACCATTCTCTTCGCGCAACGACTACGCGCATCTCTTCTACTTGGCTCTCACAAGGCTATGGGCTATATATCACTTGTTACTTTATGCCCATTGTATCTTGTTCACTTTGCATGTTATGCCTCTTTACATGATTTTACCATGCAATTGTGACCCTTGCTTGCATCTACCCATGATTCACCATTATGCTACTCCTATGTGTATTTGCATGCATGGTGGAGATCCTTGTTGCTATTGCCATGTTTATCATGTGCCTCATGCTATTGATGCTTGTTGTGTTGGGAGAGTCATGATGTTCCATTGCTATTTACTTAGGACTTCTTGCCAATACAATGATGATACTTTACTCATATCTTGTTTTCATGCTTGTGATATGTCATGTGCATCATATATGCCCACCATTTACACACATGACATGATTGCCATGACTCCTTCTAGTATGTTGCATCTTCACACTACTAGCTTGCTTGACTTGATTACTACGATTGCTTGGTTGGTTGCATCACCCATGTTCCTTTATTACTCGCTTTCTTGGGTTGATGACATATATGTTCACGCCTCTCACTAGATTTGTCTTGATCATTGTCTCTTGTCTCCATTAGTTGCACTTATCATATGCCATTCTAGTGAGTGCACCCATGCTATGCTTATTGATCTTGGAGACTTAGACATATTACTTGTGAAGCATGTTTGTTTGGTTGAGTTTATTATAGTTGGTTGTACTCACATCATATGCCTCCATGACATGTCACCCTACCTTGCCCTTCCTTATGATACACATGATAAATTCACTTGTTGGGCATTTCCCTTCCCGAATGATAGGCTTTGCGTTCACGCTAACCTCATGGGTTTTTCCAAGTGCATGTCATGTTCTTTCGTTTTGAAGGTCTTGCAAGGTGGTACCATCATGAGCTATCTTCATCATGGGAAGGCATACACGTTGCACGGCCCAACATCTTAGAGCACCTCACCGAGCGACAAGGCATCAATTCCTACCGTGTACATCGCGATACAGTTTACGATCCGAGGTCGGATCTCTCCCAAGGGGGAGGGGATGATGCACAGCATCCCATGGTCATCTCCATGTACACCGTCATAGCAGCTCGAGTCCCAAGTGGACCTACCGGAATTAAGGTGAACCCGCTCTTCTTCGAGAATATCATGAATATCCATTGGACTTTCTTGCTACCTCACCAAAGTGCTCTATGTGTCCTTAGATACGAAGACCGACGACCACAAGCTGGTGGGGAACACCCCTAGGCCACAAGGAGGAAGAAGGAGTGCAACAAGATCAACTCTGCACCTCCCAGGCGACCCCGTGCCCATGGGCCTCGAAGACCCCGTGCGCACGGACTACTCAGAGAGCTGGCGCTGGAGCACCCCGTGCGCACGGGCTTGTACCATGCCCACGGGACCCCCGTGCGCATGGGCCCAACTTACCCCGTGCGCACGGGCCCATCAAGATGGACGGCTGTGAGCTGCTGTTGGGCCTCCACCTCGTCCCCTCCTTCCACCTACCTATATATTCAGTACCTAGACCATATGTTAGGGATAGCAAAGTATTGGATAGACAAAGAGAGAGCTTTGCTCCTCCTCCTCCTCTTGGAGATCAAGGCCTCCTCTTGGAGAAGATCCTCTTGTGGACATCAAGGCCTCCTGTTGGAGAAGGATCCCCATCATAGGATCATCAAGACCTCTTTCCTCATAGGATTGGGATGGACTAGTTACCTCTTGTATCTTCTTGTGTTGGATTTGGACCTTTGTATCTCTCTTTGTGTAATTGGACCTAGCACATGTGTGATTGGATGAAGTCAATTTGAGTGTTCCTCTTGTTTTCCCCCTTTGTGTTCTTCTTGTTCTTGGGGATTCCCCCTCCAATTCGTGAAAGATCTTCACTTAGGGTTCCACCCTGCAACAAAGGGGCACCTCGCGAGGTTCGCGTGACGTGAGCCATGACGACCAAGGCCAGGCGGGCGCCAGCGGGCGCAGTGTATTGTTGCCTCTTTGGTGCTAAAGGGCAAGCGCAGGCGAGGAGTCCCGAGGCATCGGGCAAAGGTTTCCATATTGGTACAACGAGGCCGAGACCAGCAGGACGGCAGGACAGAGGTCATCATGGAGCCCACTACAGCGTCACCACCAGAGTCTTTGGCAGGCGAAGACCACCTTTTGTCAGGATAACTTGTACTAGTTGTCCCCCTTCAAATTGGCCCTTGTGGGATCCCTTCCCGCCTAATATTTGGGAAGAGGACCCGGGCCTCTATAAATAGGACTAGCCACCACCACAGTGGGGATCGGATCTTGGACCAGATCCATTCCACCAAGGCTATCTCATAAGCTCCCCAAGCTCCAGAACACCTCTCCTCAGGAGGCTGTTCTTCCCTTGTACTTGTTCGTCCTCAGCCTACAAGGAAATCCACCACACCACACTGAAGTAGGGTATTACACCACAACGGTGGCCCGAACCAGTATAAACCCTTGTGTCACTTGTTCTTGGGGTTCGGCGAGTTAGGCCTTGAGATCGTTGCGAGAGCGAGCTAGAGAGAGATATTTGTGCGCACCCCAGTGTTCAAACCTCAAGGGTTTGCCGGAACCCGTAATCCGACATTTGGCGCGCTAGGTAGGGGTGCGCTGAAGCCTTTCTTCTCTCGATCTGCGCTCCGCTGCTCCGCCGGATCCATGGCTGACGCTTGCCGAGCTCGTGCCAAGTGCCGCGCCGCCCTCGCCACCCGCGTGGCTCAAACGGCTCCCGTTGGCGGGCCTCCCTGCAGTTCTCCATCAACCGTTGCGAACGCCGCCACCGGCCCGGCAGGGAACGAGCAGCAAGATTCATCGCTGCACCCTTCAGTGCGGGGGGACGAACGCACCGCCACCCCATCGCTGACTCCGGCCGGCTCGTCGTCCAATGTTCGTCGCGCGCCCATGCACGCGCATGCTGCGCTGCTCATGGCACGCGAGCTCCTGCGTTACCGTCCAATGGACGACTGTCGGTGTCAAAACCGGCGGATCTCGGGTAGGGGGTCCCGAACTGTGCGTCTAGGATCGATGGTAACAGGAGACGGGGGACACGATGTTTACCCAGGTTCGAGCCCTCTCTATGGAGGTAATACCCTACTTCCTGCTTGATTGATCTTGATGAATATGAGTGTTACAAGAGTTGATCTACCACGAGATCGTAATGGCTAAACCCTAGAAGTCTAGCCTATGTGAATATGGTAATGAGTATATGTTTATCCGGACTATGCTCTCCGGTTTATATAGGCACCGGAGAGATTTAGGGTTACATGGGGTTGGTTACATCAGAGGGAATCTTCATAGTCGGTCGCCTAGCTTGCCTTCCACGCCAAGGTGAGTCCAATCCGGACATGGGTATAGTCTTCGGCCTTCATATCTTCACAACCCATCAGTCCGACCCAGCGAATAACAGGCCGGACGCCCGAGGACCCCTTGGTCCAGGACTCCCTCAGTAGCCCCTGAACCTGGCTTCAATGACAAGGAGTCCGGCGCGCAGATTGTCTTCGGCATTGCAAGGCGGGTTCCCCTTCTTCCGAACTTCAAGATAATCTTCGGATGCGATGATTGTATCCGGACCTATTACACACACCACACAGAACCGTAGAGAGAGTATATATTTTTACACGAGTTCCATCCGCTGACAGCTTTCTGCAATGTAACATCATGTCCATTTGGTCATAATTTTGAACCATTGTCCCACGTTTCAAGACGCGGTTGCTATTGGCACGTCTTGTCAAGGCAGAGATCGTGTCCCCTTATTACGGGATACTCATCAATGCGGGCATGGGTAACCCAACCGTGTCATTTATACAGCCCTGGGGAATAGGCGAATCTTAAGGCGAGTGAGGAGGCGTTTAATATTTGCTGCCTTTATAAGGGGATAAGGATTCCCTCTTCCTCTTCTCACGCTCTCTCTCTGTCTCGGCCTTCCCGATCTCGAGCTCCAGCGCCCAAGTTCTCATCTCTTTTCCACTCAAGCAACCATGTCCGGATCCGGTGGTCAGGGCAAGTGGATGGTCTCCTCCTTTAAGGAGGAGGACATTACTGAGCTTCGGGCGGCCGGGTATTTGGCGAAGGAGATCGACCACCGTCTGCCGGCCGAGGGACAAATCGTCCCCACGCCGAAGCCCACTGAGAGGGTACTATTCATCCCCCATTTCTTCCATGAGCTAGGGTTTCCACTCCACCCTTTCGTCCGCGGGCTGATGTATTACTACGGGATAGATTTCCACGATCTGTCCCCGAATTCCTTCCTCAACATCTCGGCGTTTATCGTCGTGTGTGAGGCCTTCCTTTGCATCCAACCCCACTTCGGGCTATGGCTCAAAGTCTTCAACGTGAAGCCGAAGGTGGTGGATGGCCAGCACGCGGAGTGCGGAGGAGCCATGGTGAGCAAGCTGTCCAACGTCTCTTGGCCCAAGGGCACTTTTGTGGATACGGTAAAGGAGTGGCAGAAGTAGTGGTTCTACATCACAGAACCACGCGGCACCACCTGGGCCGCAGCTGCCGAATTCCGCTCCAGCGCTCCTATGTGACTTACCTACTGGGTCGAGAAGAGTCCGGACTGGTGTTCTCCTGATGAGCTGATAATGCTGCAAACGCGTGTTCAGAGCATGGTAACCAAGAGCGTCAAGCTCATCGATGTGATCCAGGTGATGTTGGTTCGCCGGATCCTTCCATGCCAGCGCCGAAGCCGCCCGCTGTGGGAGTTCAACCCGAAGAAGCACCGGACCCTGGTGAGGCTCTTTGAGACTACGCACGAATGTGCATGGAAGTAGCTCTTCAAGGGCAATGAGAAACCACCGGCCACGGATTCAGACCGTGGTCACGACTGTAAAAACCCTGCCAGTGAGGTATGTTATTTTTGATGTGCCCCTAACTTAATTGTTTCGAAGATGATGTGTGAGCTTTTATTATTGCTCTTTCAGGACTGGATGGAGAGGCGAAGCGGATCCAGTGTCCGGCTCCACTGCCTGAAGAACCAGTCATCCCGCGTCTAGCAAAGATGCTGGTGCCGGTGCCATATAAGGCGCCGGAGAAGAAGGCCAAGAAGAAGGCAAAGGGGGCCAATAGTGGCCTTCGCCGTAAGGGCACTTCGGACGTGACGTCCGAAGACGACGAAACTCATTCCTCTGTCCCTGAGGACAATGACGAGGAAGAGGAGGAGGAGGAGGAGGAAGACAACCCTCCCCCTGAGGAGAGGAGGAAGAAGAAGAGGGCGGCTTTGGCGCATCTAGAGGCGGAAACGCCCAAGAAGGGGAAGGGGGTCCCGGCGGTCAACACCGCGTGGGATGTTGACAGTAGTCCAGAACGACGCCCCCGTGCTAAACCCCAGGCCGCTTCGTAAGTGACATGGCTTGCTTGTGCGCACATCCGTCCCTTTCTCTCCATTATCTTGACATAGTTAACTGTACAATTGCAGTCCGGCCCGCGACCTAATCCAACGATCCTCGTGTCGAGGTTCGTTGGCTCCGTCGGAGATGGCAAGCATGTCGTCGCCGCCTGCTTATTCCCCCAGGGCCAGGGATGACACCGAAGTGTTGTCCCGGAGGGCCGATCCGAACCGGGGAGGAGCCTAGGACGCTGTCCGGGAGGCGCCACGAGGCGAAGCCTCCACTGCCGGACACATGGAGGAGATGATCCCCATGGAGACTCGCGAAGAGGGCCGCATCCAGTTTGGCCTTCAGCCGAATACGATTCCGGAGACCCATATGGCTCCAAAGTCGGGCGAGCAGCCCCCTGTGAAGGAGGGGGGTGCGCCGCTTCCGCCGGTGGTCCCTGTCCATCCAGGGGCGCCGGATAACCAGATGCAGGCGCTACGAGGCGCCTCCGCTATGGACGAGCACGGTGTCCTTATGGGCGCGGTGATTGAGAAGGTTCAGTCCGCCAAGAGTGGACTGAACAAAGCCTGCAGCAACCTGTTGACAGGTTTCGAGGTAAGTGACATAGAAAGAGAGAAAACCCCCTGTAGTCAGTAGCCCCTGAGACACTGTCCGGTGTTCGGTGAGAAGAATCGGACTGGGGATCTATTGTAGGAGACTAACATAGCATGTATGCATAAGCAGGCTTCGCTGTTGGCCACAACCTCGCATGCTGCCGAAGTCTCTGAATTGACGCAGAGGCTGGAGCGGACCGAGAACAAGCTCGGCGAGGTTACAATGCGGCTTCAGGAGAAGCAAGGTGAGTAACGTCTTGCTGTGTGTTCGGAAAGCATAGGCACTGTGTACTGACTGTAATGTCGTAATATGTGCAGGAGCCGCGACCTAGGTCGAGGCCCTGAGGAAGGCCTTGGGCGAGGCCGAGGAGAAAGCTGTCCAGCAGCAGGCCGCTCGTTAGAAGCTCAAGGCCCGGGTCAAAGAAGTCCAGCAGGAGCTCCAAGAGGCAGTGAAAAAATGTGAGACCTTGGGGAATGATGCGTCGGCTCAAGAGGCCGAACTCACCAAGGCTCGTCAGAGCGCGGAGACCGCACGGAATGAGGCCCAAGTAACCCTCCAGGAGATCCAGGAGGCCAAGAAGACCACGGCGGGTAAGGCATTTAAGATGCAAAGCAAGTATGCGGAGAAGCAATACCTTTTACTAACCCGGGTTCGGAGTTCCCCAGGGGCTTTTGCGGATCTACCACGCAGCGTATCAGACGCTGCAGAGTTCTACCGAGCCGAAGGAGGAGGTTCTATGGAGAAGCTATTCTGGTCACAGTATGTGACGCCAGAGCATCCCGTGTCCTTCACCGATCAGCTGAAGTAGCTGGTGGAGCTGCACAGGGTGGCCGGACTAGCCATGAAGGATTTGACAATCTGGCTATGGCCAGCCGAAGCTATGCCCGGCAGCTACTTCGGACTCGTGAGGCGGCTAGTGGAAGCTTGTCCACGGCTGGACGTCGTCAAGCGCTCTGCCTGTATTGAAGGTGCCCGTATGGCCTTCGCTCGTTGCAAGATGTGGTGGGCGAAGATGAACGCCGTTGAAGTTGCCAGCGGGCCGCCGGAGGGCAAGGAGCACCGCACACCCGAGAGATATTTTACGGATGTCACTGAAGGGTCTCGACTTGTGGCAGCTCAATGTTCGTAGGACATTGTATTTGAATAAATATATTCATGTTGCCCTTGCATTGTATTATGGAAACAAAACCTGTAATGTAATTTTGTTATGCTTTAATTGTTTCCTCCTATGCGGCCGTATTATTTGAAATCTGAGGGTTGGCCAGTCGTCGGCTTCTGCCCTCGCGTAGGTAGTACGGAGGTGTTCGGGATGGGATCTAAAAAATCTTGATCCAATTATATGGTCCTTTGGAGGAGTTGTTTAGCGCAACGAACAAGGCAATCAGACTATACGGCTTAAACGCCCTCACTTAGCCATAAGAGTTTTATAATTAAGCAAGTGCGCAGCCCCTGGTCCGAGCCGGGGTGCTGTCCGCATCTGATCGGGAAGTGCCGATCCTTCGCATGACGCGGAAAAAATCTCCAACGATTTTGTAACCCTCGAACAGCTGACCGGCCCTCGCCGTATCGTGACAGTCAGTTTTCGGCTTTCTCTACTGAGATGCTCATCCGGTCAAAGCCAGGGCACAATCACAGTAGTTCTCCCTTTACTACCCTAGCCGATAGAGCGGAACGTAGGGTAGCAAGCACAGGAGCTGGGCAACCCAACTATTGACCAAAGACATGATTCGGAGCCAATGCATATAATGCTAAATTCGGGGTGCCGAACTTATATGTAAGAAGTGTTCGGTCTTTGCAACCGTATTGTGGGGCGATACGTGGCCCCTGGCGAATATGAGACGTACTAGAGAGTACCGATGCAGCCGATAAGCAGATCGAAATAAAATGAAGTAAGAGGCGAACACCACAGAAGCTGGGCCGCAAACCATTTTCATTATAACTAGGTGGATACGTCCAGGTGTATCTCGTACAAATAGTGCGATAAGCCTCCGGGCTATTTAACATGCCGGAATCAGGAGGGCGCAGCGTGCGGGTCCTGGGAAATAAATATAAATACCATCAAGAAGACGTATAGAGGTTGCTCTACGCACCTATGCTGCTTGCATCCTTTGTATGTCGATCCTTCAAAGGGACTGGTCAGCGGGCCCGTGGGAAAAGGAACCTGGAACAAAAAGAAAAAGGTGAAAAGTATGTGTGTCCGGGATCGGTCTAGCCGAACTGTAGATCCCGGGTTAGCTTCTGCCTCCGTCGATGTCCATGGGATTGTGAGTGCATAATTATGTATGCGTGGTGCGAATGCCACTACTTCATCGGGACTGGGACGGAGGCCGAATTGCTAATCGAGCTCTTGACGAGCCGCCCTTTCCTGCTGCAGTGTAGTCCGAAACCTCTTGATGATGTCCAGGGGCTCGACAGCCGCACTATGGTGGTTCTTGAGAAGGCCGCTCTGTACCTCTGGTGCTAGGGCGGCGATGTGCTCCTCTGTTCGGAGGGAGCGTTCCGTATTGCCATTGACTGTTATGACACCGCGTGGACCGGGCATCTTGAGCTTGAGATAAGCGTAGTGTGGCACTGCGTTGAATCTAGCAAACGCTGTTCGTCCGAGCAGTGCGTGGTAGCCGCTGCGGAAGGAGACGATGTCGAAGATTAACTCCTCGCTTCGGAAGTTGTCCGGAGAACCGAAGACCACTTCCAGCATGATTGAGCCCGTGCAGCGGGCCTCTACGCCTGGTATGACTCCTTTAAAGATAGTCTTTGTTGGTTTTATTTGTGAGGGGTCAATGCCCATCTTCCGCACTGTGTCTTGATAGAGCAGGTTGAGGCTGCTACCACCGTCCATCAGGACTCGTGTTAGGTGAAACCCGTCAATAATTGGGTCAAGGACTAGTGCGGCTGAACCGTCGTGGCGGATACTAGTTGGGTGGTCTCGACGATCGAAGGTGATCAGGAATGACGACCACAGACTGAATTTTGGGGCGACTGGCTCTACTGCGTAGACGTCCCTAAGTGCTCGCTTACGCTCCCTTTTGGGGATGTGTGTAGCGTATATCATGCTCGCCGTTTTGACTTGAGGGGGAAATTTCTTCTGCCCCCCAGTGTTCGGCTGTCGGGGCTCTTCGTCCTCGTCCTCACTTTGTGATCCCTTTTCCTTGTTTTCGGTATTGAACTTGCCAGCCTGCTTGAAAACCCAACAATCCCTGTTGGTATGATTGGCTTGCTTATCCGGGGTGCCGTGTATCTGGCATGGACGGTCGAGTATGCGGTCCAGGCTGGAAGGTCCTTCATTGTTTCTTTTGTAGGGCTTCTTCCGTTGGCCGGACTTGGATCTAGTGAATCCGACGTTGACTGTGGTGTCATCGGTGTTGTTGCCATTGCTTCGGCGTTTGTGTCTATTGCGCCGGAGCTTGCCAGTGCTATTCTTGGCCTCAGAGGGCCTGTCTCACTGGCCGTGTTGTTACTACGAGCCAGCCAACTGTCCTCTCCCACGCAAAAGCGGGTCATGAATGCCGTAAGGGCTGCCATGGACTTCGGCTTTTCTTGGCCGAGGTGGCGTGCTAGCCATTCATCACGGATGCTGTGTTTGACGGCTGCTAAGGCCTCGGCATCCGAACAGTCAACAATCTGGTTCTTTTTGGTTAGGAACCTAGTCCAGAATTTTCTGGCTGATTCTCCAAGTTGTTGAACTATGTGGCTTAAGTCATCGGCGTCTGGTGGCCGGACATAGGTTCCTTGGAAGTTGTCCAGGAAAGCTTCTTCCAAGTCCTCCCAACTGCCGATAGAATTTTCAGGCAGGTTGTTGAGCCCGTGCCGAGCTGGCCCCTTGAGCTTTAGTGGGAGGTATTTGATGGCGTGGAGGTCATCTCCTCGAGCCATATGGATATGGAGAATGAAATCCTCGATCCATACTACGGGATCTGTTGTGCCATCGTATGACTCGATATTGACGGGCTTGAACCCCTCGGGGAATTCGTGATCCAGTACTTCATCTGTGAAGCAGAGAGGGTGTGCGGCACCTCTGTACCGGGCCGCATCACGGCGTAGCTCTGATGGAGTCCGTCTGCGGCATTCGGCCCGGGCGTGGCTAGGTTTGTCACGTCCGAATAGGTAGCCGTCGTCGTGCCTCGCGGCACGGCCTCGCGATCCGTAGATCGATCTTGTATGTCCTGCTCTACTATCCAATTCTTGCCGGAGATTGTATGTATGGTCCCGAGCTAGTCTGTCCCTGTTTTTGCGAGGCGGTGGGGCGGGCTACTATTCAGCCTGGGTTACCGTTTTATCCCAACCGCGGGGTAGTCGGTCTGCCGCTCTATCACGACCATGTGGTGGTCAGTCCGCATTGCGCAAGGGAGGTATGGGATCTGGTGCCTCCTCATCGAACTGAGGTAGCAGTCTGCGTTTTGGGTAGCTCTTGGTTGGGCGCTTGAGGCCGTATTCTTCAGTTGTCAGGACATCAGTCCATCTGTCGACGAGCAGATCTTGTTCGGCTTGAAGCTGCTGCTGTTTCTTTTTCAGGCTCCTTGCAGTGGCTATGAGCTGAAGCTTAAAGCGCTCCTGCTCCAGAGGATCCTCAGGCACGATGAAATCGTCGTTGCCGAGGCTTGTCTCCTCCTCGGAGGGCGGACGGTAACTATCGTCCTCCGAGTCATCTTCTATGGCCTGTTCGTCAGGGTTATCTTGCCTGTTGTCATGTTCCTCCTGTTCGGATGTAGCTTCGATAGGGTCTTCGTTGTTTTTGGCGTCGCCCGGAGTGCTATTTTCTCCAGTGCCAGTATTGCTCTCATTTGAGCGACAAGGCTTAGAGCGGCGTTTGGGGCGCCGGCGCTTGGACTGCGTCTCAGAGGGCTTATTCGCGTCTGGCTCTTCTTTGTCGTCGCCCGATCCTTTAGGTGTATCAACCATGTACACGTCGTACGAAGAGGTGGCCGTCCAGCATCCAGTAAATGGCGGGTCTTGGCCTTGCTCCTTGTTGGCATCGTCGTCCATATCGTCGATGTCTTCGGAGCCATAGTCGAGCACGTCGGTTAAGTCATCGAGGGTGGCTATGAAGTGGGTGGCGGGTGGGTAGCAAAATTCCTCGTCGTCCTCCTCTAGCTTGAACCGAACATAGTTCGGCTGTGAGTCTTCCTCCAAGGATAAGTTCTTAAAAGAGTTTAGTATGTCACCCAAAGGTGAATGCTGGAAGATGTCTGCGGCGCTAAATTCGAAATCGATAACCGATCCAGCTCGGTGTTCGCAGGTGCACCCGGTCCGGAACGTGAAGCTGGAGACGAGTCCGGAGTTCCATTAACGCAAGCATTGCAGGATGTCGAGTCCGTGTGCGGCTACAACGCCGTGGGCTTTGTGGCCTCGGAGGGTACGATCTGCTTCGGTTCTGCGGCCGTTGCAGCACAGGATCCATCTCCTGGATGTGATCCGATGACAGAATTAAGTCATGTTCATCGGAGAGAGGGGGAGCGATCGCCACGGTCTCAAATCCATCAAAGATCAAGTCTCCACGGATATCCGCGACGTAGTTCAAGCTTCCAAATCTGACCTGATGGCCAGGGGCGTGGCTATCGATCTGCTCCAGATGGCCAAGCGAGTTGGCCCGCAGTACGAAGTCGCCAAACACAAAGATTTGTCCGGGGAGGAAGGTTTCTCCCTGAACGACGCCATTACTGATGATTGAAGGGGCCATCGAGTCCTTTGCCGACGGCACAGTGGAACTCTCAATGAAAGCACCAATGTCGGTGTCAAAACCGGCGGATCTCGGGTAGGGGGTCCCGAACTGTGTGTCTAGGATCAATGGTAACAGGAGACGGGGGACATGATGTTTACCTAGGTTCGGGCCCTCTCTATGGAGGTAATACCCTACTTCCTGCTTGATTGATCTTGATGAATATGAGTGTTACAAGAGTTGATCTACCACGAGATCGTAATGGCTAAACCCTAGAAGTCTAGCCTATGTGAATATGGTAATGAGTATATGTTTATCCGGACTATGCTCTCCGGTTTATATAGGCACCGGAGAGATCTAGGGTTACATGGGGTCGGTTACATAAGAGGGAATCTTCATAGTCGGTCGCCTAGCTTGCCTTCCACGCCAAGGTGAGTCCAATCCGGACATGGGTATAGTCTTCGGCCTTCATATCTTCACAGCTCATCAGTCCGGCCCAGCGAATAACAGGCCGGACGCCCGAGGACCCCTTAGTCCAGGACTCCCACAACGACCTCTACGATGACTGGCTCGACCGCATCGCCGAGCTCGTCAGCGCCGCTGGGGGCTCTCCTGCACCGTCCCTTTCGCTACCTCGACCACCTCCAATAGCGGGCGACGTCGCCCACGGAGTGCCTCCACCACCTCCGCATCAAGATGCTGCCCTCGCACCAAGACGCGCGGTCCCACGGCGTGACCCGCCACGCCGGGCGCCCGTGCACGAAGAAGGAAGCTGCCAAGAAGTCCCTCGGCCGCAAGAAAAGGCTCCTGCGCTCCCAGCACCGTAGCGCCAAGACCGCGTGCTGCCTGCCGCTATAGTGCATGGGTATCAAGACCAGGCTCCGCCTCCGCGACGGGCTCCGGTGACCACAACAGGTTGCCGTGCGTTCACTCCGAAGCTGCGTAGTGTCGTCTGGCCCGGCAAGTTCAAGCCGGACCTGCCTCCGCACTACGAAGGCACCCCCGGCCCCGCAGAGTTCCTACAGCTCTATGAGCTAAGCATCGAGGCGGCCAACGGCGACGAGAAGGTCATGGCGAATTGGTTCCTTACGGCCCTCAAGGATGGCGTGTGCTCGTGGCTCCTGAACCTGCCCGCAGGATCGATCTCCTCCTGGGGCGAGATGCGCGAGCGTTTCATCACCAACTTCCAGCGCACTCGCGACCGTCCACCGACCGCGGGTGACTTGCGGCGCATTAAACAGCAGCCAGGGGAAACCCTGCAGAAGTACATCCAGCGCTTCAATAGCGTTTGCCTCAAGATCCCCAAGGCGAACGAAGGAATCATCTCCGCATTCTCCGATGGCGTCCGCGACGTCAAGATGAAGGAGGAGCTCGCCATCCACGAGGAGCTATGCATGGCCCTGGATATGTTTAACATAGCGACCAAGTGCTGGAGAGCTGAGGAAGGGCGCCTTTCCCTCCTCGAGCTCCCAGCTGCCGACCAGGAGGACAAGAAGGCCAAGATCAAGGATGTGAAGCGCAAGGGGGCTGCCGTGCTCGTGGCAGAGCCAGAGATGAAGCGCGCGCGACCACCCTGAGTCGTCCAAGGCCAACCGCCCATTTTGCGCCTTCCACAACGTCCACAGCCACAACACCAGCGACTGCCAGGAGCTCAAGGCCATTCGTGATGGACGCTTCGGTCGACGCCCCGAGTGCAACACCGGGGTTTCGGCCGAGAAGGAGGACAAAGTGAGGGACGCTGGGACGACCGCGACCCTCGCCAGGAATGGCGCGACCGGTCTCATGAGGACCACTGGCAGGACCAGTCTCGTGAGGGCGCCTGGAGAGACCAGCCTCGTGAGGACCACCCTCAGGGCAATGTCGGGCTCCCTCCGCTGCCGCCACCGCCAATGAGGAACGACAACCATCACCAGGACGAGGGGGCTGGGGGCTTCCAAGAGCCTCGTGCCATCGCCTGCATCTTGAGTGGCGCACAAGCCCCAGCCTCTCAGCGTATCTTCAAGCAGTTTGCTCGAGAGGTGAACGCGGCCCTTCCCAGGATCGAAGCCACGCGCCCGCTCAGGTGGTCCAAATGCGCCATCACCTTCAGCTCACCAAACCAGCTCAAGTGCGCGGCAGCAGCTGGCGCCCTCCCGATGCTCTGCTCACCCGTCATCAGCAACGTCCAAGTCACCAAGACCCTCATCGACGGCGGCGCAGGGCTCAATGTCCTGTCTGACATTCGATAGCCTTCAAGTGCCATACGATCAGCTGCAGCCTACCAAGCCCTTCTCAGGAGTGACCGACGGCTCCACCACCCCGATAGGGCAGGTGTGCCTCCCTGTCACCTTCGGCCAGCGTGACAACTACCGCACCGAGCTCATCGACTACGGCGTCGCCCACGTCCGCCTGCCATACAACGCCATTCTTGGGTATCCAGCCTTGGCCAAGTTTATGGCAGTGACCCACCACGGCTACAACGTCCTCAAGATGCCTAGGAACGGCGGCATCATCATGGTTCCATGTGAAGAAAGAGATGTGGTGTGCTCCCTCGAGCGTGCCTACCAGGCTGCAGCAGTCGAAGACCCCGACAACGAAGACATCTTGTACCCTCCTGAGGCCATCCCCAAGAAGAAAAAGCAGTTGTTCCTCCCAGGCCCTCATGAGAGCGGTGTTGCCAGCGGCACCACCTCAGGAGCTGCGCCCGCTGCCGGGGCGCCTCCCTCACTCGCATAGGAAGGCTTGCCCGGCACCCTCCTTAGGCTGGGCTCGGGGGCTCTCTTCTGGAGGGCCTCATACCTAGCCAACGTCACGAGGGAGGCGCTCGGGCACCACGTGGAGGCGTGCTTCGCTGCACGTTTCCCTCAAGAGGGCACAAGGCGTGGAGCGCCTAGTGCTCGGGAGTTCATCACAAAGGCAATCCAGGAGCTTCAAGAAGCAAGGACCATACGTGGCGACCGTCACCCACCACCCGGCGCAGCTCCCCATCCTGGCGAGGACGGCAGGCTGCGCGTCTGCGTCGACATTCCAGGGCTCGACAGGGCCGCACCTCAGGGACGTTTCTGGCCTTCGCGCGTTGGACGGTGCGAGGGTCCACCTCACAGCTACGTTCGGATGCCATTCGGCTTGCCGAACGCGGCTGTCACCTTCCAGCGCCATCTACGGAGCATCCTGGCAGCTCAGTAGGCCAGACATCACGCCGTCCTGGAGGAGATCGCGACGGTTCCCCAGGAGCCACCAGGGCCCGCGGAGCCTCCCGAGGCTCAGGACCCTGGTAGCTCGTGAGGAACAAGTCTTCGGCATGCATCCTCGGCTACTCGAACGTCGATCCGGCTACGGTATCAGGTGACTCTTTCCAGTTCATTCAGTTGGGGCGCCCCTCGGGCAGCATTATCCCCAAGTCACACGGGTCTGTCCCTGCGACGTGTATCCTTTTGCATCTTTAGCTTACTTTGCTGGGAGCACCCCTCGGGCTGCATCTTCTCCAGGCCACGCGGGTCCGTCCCAGTGGCATGTATCACTCTTGCATCTATCTAAGCTAACCTGCCTCTTTGCTTGAGTCGTTCTATGATTGTCACCTGCTTATCCAGTACTTCGATGCCCCACCCGCGACCGCCCTCGTTACCAAAGGAGCCGCGCGCCGGTTGTCTTTCTTTAGGATTCTTCGCATGAGTAGGCTAGGCACGGCGTCTGTGCCATGGTCCGTCCCTACAGCGTCGATAAATCCAACGACTGAGCTCTGTCTCGCGGGCCTGCCCCATTCACGTCACCTCCCAGGGTCATTGGTGTTTGGCCTTCTCATGTGATCACCTCAGGAGATTCGTCCGGCACAGGTTGCCTAACCATCTCGTAGGACCGCTGAAGCTATCAAGAATCAAGACCAGGCGCAACCCGCCTTGAGGTAGGGCCTCGTGAGTCCCGCGCTGGCTCACGAGTGCCCAGACACACCTCGTCTAGCCCTGCCGTGCAAGCCACGTGTCGGGGCGGGGCTGTACACGCCCCGGGGGCTCCACTCAGAGGGAGCCCTCACCCACGCACCAGTGGAAGCACCATGCTCCGCGCTGGCAGTCGACACGGTCGAGGAGTGGCTATGCCCGTGCAAGTACGGAAGCGCTGCGCTCCGCACTGGTGATAAACAACTGAGGGTGGCCCCATGGCCATACCAACCTCAGGGAGCCTCCCGGCTCAGTGTCCAGCCTCATCGCAACACCTCCCCTCAGGAGAGTCGCGCGAGGGAGCTGGGCACGGGGGCTGCGCTCGGGTCACGCCCGAGCGTGCGCCACCCTGCCAGGTCCCTCAGACCTAGTCGTCACGCGTCCCTCCCGAGCGGAGCCTCGATGAAGGAAAAGGTATGAAGGTCTGTTTGAGCGTCAAGGGGGACTCCTGAGCATCGCGACCTAGGAGCCTAACTGGCCACATAGCCCCTCACCCCTTGGTCCCCTCCTGGTGATCCGGACGGCCCAACGGCGACTGAGGTATGCGCGGGGTCGGGCCCTACCGACCTAGAACTCTAAGGCCTATTTCTGCATCTCCTCCCCGCAGGCTGTTTGCGCATCAATGGGGACTCGTGGGCATCGCGACTCAGGAGCCTAACTAGCCACGTAGCCCCTCACCCCTTGGTCCCATCCTGGTGATCCGGACAGCCCAACAGAGGCTGAGGTATGCGTCGGGTCGGGCCCTTCGGACGTAGAACATCAAGCAAACAGGAAAGAAATCGCGGAACTTAAATAAATTATTACACAACATATTGTCCCCCAAACATCAAGCAGAGTTTTAACACCTCCACGAGGCACGTCTGATGTCACAGGAAAGTTCGCATGAGAGTAAAACGAGAAGGAGCGCCGCCCTTCACCAGCAAGCCTTTTCTTCAGCCTTGGGCGCCGTCGTCGGGGAGCGCCTTCCCGTCAGCAGCGTCACCGTCGGCCGTGTCGTTGGCATTGGTCGCGGGATTGGCGGCGCCATCGGTTGGAGGTGCAGGCTTGACAGCGAGGAACTTCTTCAGTAGGGCCTCCACCTGGCCCTTCACGGCTATGGCAGCAGCTGCGCAGCACTCCTCCTCCACGGGCTCGAGCAGCTCGCCGAGGTCGGCATCGGGATTGCGAAGATGTAGATGGCTGAAGACGCGCGTCAGAGCTGCAGAAGAAAGTGCGCGGGCTTCCCCCTCCACCATGGGGCCGATCCCATCGACGACACCCTCGAGCGCCACGATAAGATAAGGAAGCAGCTGGGCGGGGCCTTCGTCGTCCGTCATGAGCGGCTTCTCCAAGCCCTTAACGTAGAGTGCCCGCAGCGCCTCACGGGACCTCTCCTCGAGGGACATGAAGGCCGCGCGATCCTCAGCCAGAACCTTCGCCTTGGCTTCCAGTTGGGTCTTCTCTGCCCCCACTTTCCACTCCAGCTTCTCCAGATGGCTGCACTCTGCAGCCCGCGCCCTCGCCAACTGCTCCAACTTGGCGTCACGACCGGTGACGGCGTCTTCTCGGGCCTTCATCTTCTCCTCCTCCGCCTTACGACTGCGAGCCTCGGTCGCGCACTCGTTGTGATAGAGGCAAAGGTGTCCCGTCTTTCGATGAGATGGTGGCTATCGTATTGGAGGAAGTCGACTTTGACGATCCGACTACGAACGTGCGAGGACGTCGCGCCTTAGCAATCGCTAAACCAACTCCGAGAGGTTATTGACCACGCTGGAGCACGATCAACCTGACCACGAAGGTCTGTTTCCTGCAGGCAAACGAAGAACAAGAAAGAAACTAAGATTGCAATCTGGATATTGCGAATATAAGAGGAAAGCTTTATTGATCAAGGTGGGGTTTTGTGACGCCTTTGTCTGGTCATTGAACACAAACGAAGTACGCGAAGTTGCAGCTGTGGCGAACTTTTAATCTAAACAAAACCCAAAGTCTAAACGGTGCCCTAAGGGTTGTATATATGGAGGAAGAGGGGGAGATTTCGTGGCCCTCGGGGAAGGGGTCCGAAACCAACCATATCTCTTGTTTCCCCACACATACGGACTCTAAAAACAGCCTATACTTATATATTTCGAAATTACATGGGCCTGGCCCAATAATAAGGTGACGCAGCACCTAGAATAGCCTCTGGACGAAATTTATGAAGTGGCATCTTGTATATTTCGTCCAAGGCTTCATTCACTCCTTATGGTGGCTTCAAAGTCCTGAAATCATCACTTGTAACTCCGTTCTTGTTCCCCTTGCGCATGCCATCAACTCCATGCTTCTTCTTGCTCCAATGTTCATCCTTCTCCAAGCTAGGCCCTTTATTTGTAAGCAAAACAAAAGTATCCAATTTAGGCAACATCATATTCTCATGAACATTAGAATCATTACCAAGAAACGAAAGTACCTGGAAATTTAATTGGCGTGCGCGAGCCCTAGTAATTGGTCCATTATATGTAACAGTAGGGGCTGTGGGTGTAACAATGGTATTGATGTCCTCATCATCCTCCCCTTCTTGAAATGAAGTCGTCCTCGACGGAAGCTCATCTTCCTCACCCAAATAAGGCTTCAAATCTGCAATGTTAAAAGTGGGACTAACCCCAAAATCTGCAGGTAGCTCAAGTTTATATGCATTATCATTTATTTTCTCTAACACCTTAAAAGGACCATTAGCACATGGCATTAGCTTTGATTTGCGCAAATTAGGAAATCTATCCTTACGCAAATGTAACCAAACAAGATCTCCAGGTGCAAACACAACATGTTTTCTACCCTTATCTCCAGCAAGTTTATATTTAGCATTCATATGCTCAATGTTTTCCTTAGTTAAATCATGCATTTTTAAAATCAATTCAACACGTTCTTTAGCATCAAAATTAACCTTCTCCGAAGATGGAAGAGGCAACAAATCAATTGGTGCACGAAGTAGGAAACCATACACAATTTCAAAAGGGCACATCTTAGTAGTAGAATGCAATGAACGATTATAAGCAAATTCAATATGAGGCAAACATTCTTCCCACATTTTCTTATTATTCTTCAAAACAGCCCTAAGCATAGTAGACAATGTTCTATTGACTACTTCAGTTTGTCCATCAGTTTGGGGGTGACAAGTAGTACTAAAAAGCAGTTTAGTCCCCAACTTAGCCCATAAACATCTCCAAAAGTGGCTAAGAAATTTAGTATCACGATCTGAAACAATAGTATTTGGCAAACCATGCAAGCGAATAATTTCATGAAAGAACAAATCAGCAACATTAACAGCATCATCGCTTTTATGAGATGGTATAAAGTGTGCCATTTTCGAGAATCTATCCACGACAACAAATATGCTATCCCTCCCCTTCTTTGTTCGAGGTAAACCTAAAACAAAGTCCATAGATATATCCTCCCAAGATACACTAGGTACAGGCAAAGGCATATATAAACCATGAGTATTGAGTCGTGCCTTAGCTTTTTGACATGTAGTGCAGCGAGCAACAAAACGCTCAACATCCCGTCTCATCTTTGGCCAAAAGAAAAGTGTAGCAAGTATATCCTCCGTCTTCTTCACGCCAAAGTGTCCCATTAGTCCTCCTCCATGCGCCTCCCGCAACAACAAAAGACGAACGGAGCTAGCTGGAATGCATAGCTTGTTAGCACGAAACACAAATCCATCGTTAACGACGAACTTGTTCCATGTTCTACCTTCTTTACAATTCTGCAATACATCTTTAAATTCAGCATCATGCACATATTGATCTTTGATGATCTCCAAACCAAATATTTTAAAGTCAAGTTGTGAAAGCATAGTATAACGACGAGACAATGCATCAGCAATAACATTTTCTTTACCCTTCTTGTGTTTAATGACATAAGGGAAGGTCTCAATGAATTCAACCCATTTAGCATGTCTACGGTCCAGTTTTGCTTGACTTCTAATGTGTTTCAAAGATTCATGATCAGAATGTACAAAAAATTCTTTGGGCCATAAATAATGTTGCCATGTTTCTAAAGTCCGAACAAGAGCATATAATTCTTTATCATAAGTAGAATAGTTCAGACTAGGCCCACTCAATTTTTCATAAAAGTATGCAACAGGTTTGCCATCTTGTAATAACACACCTCCTAATCCAATTCCACTAGCATCACATTCAAGCTCAAAAGTCTTATTAAAATCAGGAAGTTGGAGTAAAGGAGCATGTGTCAACTTATCTTTCAATACCGTGAAGGCTTCTTCCTGTGCGGTACCCCAAACAAAAGGCACATCCTTCTTTGTAAGCTCGTTGAGAGGTGCAGCAATGGTGCTAAATTCTCTCACAAAACGCCTATAGAAACCAGCGAGTCCAAGAAAACTCCGCACTTGTGTGACCGTTTTGTGCTGCGGCCAACTCTCAATAGCTTCAATCTTGGCTTTATCAACTTCAGTTCCCTGTGGAGTAACAACATAGCCAAGAAAAGATACTCGGTCGGTGCAAAAGGTGCACTTCCCAAGGTTACCAAACAAACGTGCATCACGTAGAGCAATAAAAACAACACGTAAATGTTCCAAATGTTCTTCCAAAGATTTGCTATAAATCAGTATATCATCAAAATAGACTACCACAAATCGTCCAGTGAAAGCACGTAAAACTTCGTTCATTAGTCTCATGAAAGTACTAGGTGCATTAGTTAACCCAAAAGCCATGACTAACCACTCATATAAACCAAACTTAGTTTTAAATGATGTTTTCCATTCATCTCCCAATTTCATACGAATTTGATGGTATCCACTACGCAAATCAATTTTGGAGAATATTGTAGAGCCACTCAATTCATCAAGCATATCATCTAGCCTAGGAATAGGATGACGATAACGAATAGTAATATTATTAATGCCTCTACAATCAACACACATACGCGACGTAACATCCTTTTTAGGCACTAGTATAATAGGAACAGCACAAGGATAAGAGATTCGCGTATATAACCTTTGTCAAGCAGCTCCTGTACTTGACGCATAATCTCCTTCGTCTCCTTTGGATTGGTACGGTATGGTGCACGGTTGGGTAGCGATACACCGGGAATAAAGTCAATTTGATGCTCAATCCCTCGAATAGTTGGTAATCCCGGTGGCACGTCTTGTGGGAAGACGTCAGCGAACTCCTGCAAAATGTTAGTGACAGCAGGGGCAAAGAGGAAGGCACGTCCTTGAATGAAAATAATGCCTCTTTGCACACAAAAGCATAGCAAACAGATTTGCTAAAATCTAGCTCATCAATATCAGATTTGGTGGCAAGTAAACATGCACTTTTCAATTTAATTTCAGAAGCAACACTAGATGGTTTATTATTAGGCTTCATTTGTTGCTCAAATTCTTTTGCCACAATCTGATTTTCACTCTTATTTTTCTGCTGGTTTGCTTTATTAGCTCTAGGAATATCATCTTTCAAAATGGAATCAAGAGTCATAGGAAGCAAAGTAATATTTTTATCCATATGAACAAGAGTATACTGATTGTTTCTACCATGGTGTACAGAATTTTTATCAAATTGCCATGGTCTACCAAGTAATAAGGAACATGCTTGCATAGGTACCACATCACAATCAACATAATCAGCATATGTAGAGATACTAAAATGTACACGAACAGTATGTGTTACCTTAACCTTGCCGCTGTTGTTGAACCATTGGATGTAGTAAGGATGTGGATGTGGTCTTGTGGTAAGAGATAGCTTCTCCACCATCTCCATGCTAGCCAAGTTGTTGCAGCTCCCTCCATCTATGATGACGCGAATAGAACGTTCCTTCACAACTCCCTTTGTATGGAACAAATTATGCCTTTGATTTTGCTCAGCTTGTGTAACCTGCACACTCAAAACACGTTGAGCAACTAAACATTCATACCTGTCAGCATCTTCAGCAGCCATGTATTGCATCTCATGATCAGAATCATCTCCACCATGTTCTTCATGTGTAATAAGAGCCAAAGTCTCCTCATCATAGTCAGTAGCGGACTCATACCCACCATCCTCAGTAGCAATCATCACACGCTGAGATTTGCATTCTCTCACAAAATGTCCTCTTCCCTTACAACGACGACAAATAATATCACTTGTGTGCCCTGTTGACGCCATGGAAGAAGAAGAGCTCTGTGCAGGCCCGGCAGGTGTGCTCTTGGCAGATAATGGTGGTTGTGCCTGCTTTCTTGTATCACGATTGGAGGTGGCACCTGAAGGAGGTGATGGTGCAGTGGAAGTAGATGATGCATGTGGTGTACATGATGAAGGTCGACCTGTGGAAAAGTTAGTTCGCGCCAATGCCTGTCGAGCCTGCACTTCACGTTCAGCTTTACATGCAAGATGGAATAAACGAGTGATATTATTATAATCCTTATACTCTAGAATGGTCTGAATCTCTCTTTTTAATCCACCCATAAAACATGCAAGCATAGCTTCATTCTCCTCAACAATACCACATCTAATCAAGCCAGTTTGTAATTCCTGATGATATTCTTCTACAGAATTTTTTCCTTGTCTTAAGCGCTGCAATTTTTGAAGTAATTCACGTTGATAATATGGTGGAACCCAACGAGTACGCATAGCAGTTTTCAAAGCAGCCCAAGTAGCTGGAACATGATATAATCTACAATGTTCAGACCACCAAACACATGCTAAGCTATTGAAAGCACAAACAGCAGCAGGAACACGTCTCTCCTCAGGATATTGTAAACATGTAAATCGTTGCTCAGTTTCTAACTCCCAAGTAAGATATATATCAGGAACATATCTACCCTCAAATGGTGGAATATTCAATCTTAGTTTAGGGACATGGTCATGATCTCGTACCTGAGGGGGAGCCCTAACATTGCCATTATTTGCATGTGGACGACCTGGTGGTTGTGGTGCTGGTGGTTGCACGTAGTTCTGATTTTGATCAACCTCATCCTCGTAATCTCCCGCATAATCATCCTCCTCCACATCAGCAGCAGGAGCCATAGAAGTATCAACAGCAGCACCAGCAGTTTGGCCAGGCTGAAAAGGGACACGACTCACTCGGCGGAGGGCTGTTTCCTGACGTGGAGGTAGTCGTTGTTGTTGTTGTTGTTGTTGTTGTTGTTGTTGTTGTTGTTGCAGAGGTGCGGCAGGTGCAGCCGGTGGTGGAAGACGCGCAAGCAGTTCATTAAATCTGTTATCAAGCTTTGTTTCGAACGTCTTCTCAAGGCCAGTGATCTTCTCCATGGCCTCTTCAAAATTGTTCAGCACATCTTGCACCTGTTCAGTCATCATTTGCTGAAACTTATCATGAAGCTCCTTGTTCGTTAAGTTCTCCCAATCAATCTCGTCGGCTTGTGATCCTGGCATGGTTAGCAGCAATAGAAAAACACAAGAATATGATCCTATAGACTACTAACAAGTGGTGGTGGTGGCTGTCACAAATCCGTCAATCAAATCTCAAATTCTTACCGGTTCTTACCCAGCAGCAGGCAGTGATCGGCAACCGATGTAGTCAATACTCTCAAAGCTTGGAGGAGCGATTACCAGGGAGAGTCAAACGCACGATGTAGATGTATGTGGAGCTGGGAAGGCTTATAATATGGTAGCAAAAAGGGTCAGCAATAATCAATTCAGAGATGCAAAGTTGAATAAACGCTCAACGACGGTACTGTGTTGGTCCTAGGCTAGACCGTACTAGAGAGGCGAGCCTAGAACACTAACAAAATCATGGCACTGCACGTAAACAAGGGAGGATCACACTCTGAATTTTTTTCTTTTTTCACTTTTTTTTGCACTTTTTTTCCTCTTTTTTTTGCTCCGCAACAAATTTTTTTCGAAAAAGTCTACAAATGTCCTAAAAACTGCCTAGCCAGAATTTTCCAGACTTAGTTTTTTCTTAAACTGGAACTATTTTTCTTTTGCGGATGGCTCGGAAGTTGGGGAGTCCTACTCTATCACGGCTCGGAGTATCGCGTGATCTGGAAATCAAGAACAAAGCAATAATTACTGGACTCGGACTAGGACTGGTGGCGGAGAGGAATCTGGTGGAAACTCGGACTGGTGGCGGATATTTGCAGGGTGATGGAACACGGACTGGTGGCGAACCTGTGATGGAGGTGGACTCGGATTAGCGTGATGGCGGTGGATATGTGGTATATGGTAGCGGCGATGACGATGGTGGTATATGGCAGCGGTGATGACGATGGTGCGGCGGCGGCGTGACAACTTGTGAACAGAACTCGAAACTCTAAAGTACTAGACGCTAGGACTAGCAACTTGACACGATGATGCAACCGCAAATTCAACAAATCAAATACAGAAAAGATTATGCAAAGGCTCAGATTGGTTTGGATAAGATGAACTAACCCTATTATTTTTTTTGGTTTTTTCGTGGACTATAGGTATGAAGAACAGACTCGACCTAAACTACGAAAAACTGTAAAATCTCACCAAGCAACCTGAAAATCAGATACCACTTGATAGAGGCAAAGGTGTCCCGTCTTTCGATGAGATGGTGGCTATCGTTTTGGAGGAAGTCGACTTTGACGATCCGACTACGAACGTGCGAGGACGTCGCGCCTTAGCAATCGCTAAACCAACTCCGAGAGGTTATTGACCACGCCGGAGCACGATTAACCTGACCACGAAGGTCTGTTTCCTGCAGGCAAACGAAGAACAAGCAAGAAACTAAGATTGCAATCTGGATATTGCGAATATAAGAAGGAAGCTTTATTGATCAAGGTGAGGTTTTGTGACGCCTTTGTCTGGTCGTTGAACAAAAACGAAGTACGCGAAGTTGCAGCTAGGGCGAACTTTTAATCTAAACAAAACCCAAAGTCTAAACGGTGCCCTAAGGGTTGTATATATGGAGGAAGAGGGGGGGAATTTCGTGGCCCTCGGGGAAGGGGTCCGAAACCAACCCTATCTCTTGTTTCCCCAAACATACGGACTCTAAAAACAGCCTATACTTATGTATTTCAAAATTACATGGGCCTGGCCCAATAATAAGGTGACGCAGCACCTAGAATAGCCTCTGGACGAAATTTATGAAGTGGCATCTTGTATATTTCGTCCAAGGCTTCCTTCACTCCTTATGGTGGCTTCAAAGTCCTGAAATCATCACTTGTAACTCCGTTCTTGTTCCCATTCCATCAACTCCATGCTTGTTCTTGCTCCAATGTTCATCCTTCTCCAAGCTAGGCCCTTCATTTGTAAGCAAAACAAAAGTATCCAATTTAGGCAGCATCATATTCTCATGAACATTAGAATCATTACCAAGAAACGATAGTACCTCGTAATTTAATTGGCGTGCGCGAGCTCTAGTAATTGGTCCATTATATGTAACAGTAGGGGCTGTTGGTGTAACAATGGTATTGATGTCCTCATCACGTTGTGCATGGTCTCCACCTCGGCCTCCCTCGACCGGCAGCGCTCCTTGGCGGCTTCGGCAACCTTCAGCGCCACCTCGCGGGCAGCTGCGGCTTGGTCAGCGGCTGCTTGTCCTCCTCGGAAGCTGCCACGGCCTGGCCCAACGCTGCCCTGACGGACGCGTCGGAGTGCAGCCAACCCGAGATCAGCTCCAGGCGCCCTGCCACCAGGCGACGGTCGGTGCCTTGAAGGTCACCCCAAAGCCGCGTCAGCGTGGAAAGAGCCTCCTCCAGGGCATCGGGCGAAGCAGAAGGATCGCAGGCTAGCGGCGCGGCCAGAGGAGGAGGATGCACCGTCGCCAGGACCTGCGAACCGACGACGGTAGGAAGAGAAACCGGGGGCTCCTAAACCTTGGCAGCATCGGCGGGCGAGCTGAGGATGGGCACCTCCGGAACCGGCTCGGCCGAGGAGGTCGCCTTCTCCTTAGGGGGGTCCACTGGGCCTTGCGAGGACGACCGAGCAGGAGAAGTGTGGGCGCCTTCACCGCCCTTCTGTGCCGGAGGGGGTGAGGCCGGGCCAGGCTGCTGGGCTCTCGAGGATGTGGCCGCCCCCTCTCTCTTCTTCTTCGCCGACAGCGCCGGCCTGGCAATGGAAGAGGAGAACACCAGGAAGCAGCAACAGAAGCAGGAGCAAGAACAAGGACAGGGCAGAGTGCTTACTGGTCTACGACGACATAGTCCCGCGAGCTCTTCAGGAGCGCGGAGCCCAGGGGCGTCACAGCATGGGGCGCCGACGCGCGAGCCCCCGGAGCAGATGAGGCCGCGGCAGCCGGCCCGGCGGCGGCACCAGGCGGCGTCAGGGCAAGAGCATCGCCCCGGGAGACCAGTGCCGACCTGCTCTTCGTCAGGACCCCAGTCGGCGACTTCTTCGAGGGGGTGACCTTGGACCTCGTGGTGACCCGAGCAGGGGGTAGAGCCTCCCTCACCAGGTGGGCATCGGCATCGTCGTCGTCGTCAGGAAAGGCTCAAAGGAGATTGGCCATGCGCGGGGGGAGGTCTCCTCGGTCCTCTCCGGGGTCGCCTCCGAGTCCTGCTCCTCCCCCCGCGGCGGAGTCATCGGAGGAGACCACCACCGGAGCCGTCACCACGAGGGCCTCGGAGGACATCGGCGGCACGGGCCCGTATTCATTTAAGACAGGCATGGCGGCAGCAATCTCTGCCCCGTCAGCGCGGCGGTACAGTGGGAGATGTGAGTCCGGCGGAAATCCCTGGTCATCTCCGACCAGGAGTCGAAGGGCTGCGTCTAGCTCCTCGTCGGACAGAGGGTCAGGGCGCAGGCAGAGGTCGTCCCCCTCGTCCTCAAGCTTCCACAGGGGGCGCGAATGCGCCTGAAGTGGGGCCAGGCGCTGCGGCAGAAACTCATTGACGATCATGGCCCCCGTCAGCTTCTGCGCCCTCGGGTCATCGGGCTTCAGGTCAGCGGCAATCTTCTCCAGCACATGTTTCGCCTCGGGGTCGGTGAGCTTTGCGCTGAGCCAACTCTCGTCAGAAGAAGGCATCCCGGTCGGCAGCTACAGCTGAGGGTAGGAGCACTTGGCGTCCATAAGGACCCATTTGTTCCTGAAGCCCTCGGCCTTCTTCCCGGCCTCCAGATTGCGTTGGTCCCGTTGGCTACGACGAAATTGGCGCACCCTGAGCAGTGGCCGTCCTTGATCAAAAGATAGAAGAAATGGCGCGATAGCGCCACGCATGGCATCACCCCCACAAATGCCTCGCAGTAGAAGGCAAAAATTGACAGAAGAAGGACGGAGTTGGGATGGAGGTGAAGAGCATGGAGGCCGTAGTGGCTGAGCATAGTGTAGAAGAAATTGGAAAAGGGAGGAACAAGCCCCGCGAACACGCTGTTCAGAAAGAAGGGACGAAAGGTGCTACCCCGAGCCTCAGGCTTGGCAGAGCCGGCCCGCAGCACTGCTACTCTCCCCTCGTCGCCGTCACCCACCGTCATCCGGCGCGCGGCGGCGAGCTTCTCCTCTGAGACGATGGGCGCGCTCAAGGCTAGCTCGTACCAGGCAGGCGAGGTGTACGAGGCCTTGGCCTTGTCGGGCGCCATCAGATGCGATCTCGGGGAGAATTACTAGCAGGTTGGAGGTCTCTTGGGGCGAGAACGAGAAAGGGGATCTGGAGCAAGACGAAGAGGAGCAATGAAGGCAGCACGGCACACGCTAGCCTTTTTGTCAGTCGGGTAGTTGCCAAGGCAGCGTGGGGAAGTGGAGACGCCCACGTCCTATCGATCGCCACGTGTCAATCAAGGCCGCAGGCTAATGGGGACCACGGTGCTCCGCACTTGACCTTTGGCTTCGCCTCGAAGCCAAGTCCGAGCGCGCCTTGGGCCCAGGGGCTACTGTCGGCGTCCTGGGAACGGGGTTACCCAGACTTGCCTGCCTGCGACCCAGGCCATGGCCCCACCAGTGGCCTAGTACGGCCCATCTTCATCAAAAACCACTCAAGACCCTCGCGAGGTGAACAACGCAAGACCTCCTCAGGGGCGGCCTCCCTAGGCTGGCTCCCGAGGAGCGGAGATATCTATGCAACGGGCACCTCGCGAGGTTCGCGTGACGTGAGCCACGACGGCAAGGCCAGGCGGGCGCCAGCGGGCGCAGTGTACTGGTTGCCTCTTTGGTGCTAAATGGGCAAGCGCAGGCGAGGAGTCCCGAGGCATCAGGCAAAGGTTTCCATATTGGTGCAACGAGACCGAGACCAGCTGATGAGGACATCAATACCATCGTTACACCCATAGCCCCTACTGTTACATATAATGGACCAATTACTAGAGCTCGCGCACGCCAATTAAATTACCAGGTACTTTCGTTTCTTGGTAATGATTCTAATGTTCATGAGAATATGATGCTGCCTAAATTGGATACTTTTGTTTTGCTTACAAATGAAGGGCCTGGCTTGGAGAAGGATGAACATTGGAGCAAGAACAAGCATGGAGTTGATGGCATGCGCAAGGGGAACAAGAACGGAGTTACAAGTGATGATTTCAGGACTTTGAAGCCACCATAAGGAGTGAATGAAGCCTTGGATGAAATATATAAGATGCCACTTCATAAATTTTGTCCAGAGGCTATTCTAGGTGCTGCGTCACCTTATTATTGGGCCAGGCCCATGTAGTTTCGAAATACATAAGTATAGGTTGTTTTTAGAGTCCGTATGTGTGGGGAAACAAGAGATAGGGTTGGTTTCGGACCCCTTCCCCAAGGGCCACGAAATTCCCCCCTCTTCCTCCATATATACAGCCCTTAGGGCACCGTTTAGACTTTGGGTTTTGTTTAGATTAAAAGTTCGCCATAGCTGCAACTTCGCGTACTTCGTTTGTGTTCAACGACCACACAAAGGCGTCACAGAACCCCACCTTGATCAATAAAGCTTTCCTCTTATATTCGCAATATCCAGATTGCAATCTTAGTTTCTTGCTTGTTCTTCGTTTTCCTGCAGGAAATAGACCTTCGTGGTCAGGTTGATCATGCTCCGGCGTGGTCAATAACCTCTCGGAGTTGGTTTAGCAATTGCTAAGGCACGATGTCCTCGCACGTTCGTAGTCGGATCGTCAAAGTCGACTTCCTCCAAAACGATAGCCACCATCTCATCGAAAGATGGGACACTTTTGCCTCTATCAAGTGGTATCATATTTCCAGGTTGCTCGGTGAGATTTTACAGTTTTTCGTAGTTTAGATCGAGTTTGTTCTTCATACCTATAGTCCACGAAAAAGCCAAAAAACATATTAGGGTTAGTTCATCTTATCCGAACCAATCTGAGCCTTTGCATAATCTTTTCTGTATTTGCTTTGTTAAATTTGCGGTTGCATCGTCGTGTCAAGTTGCCGGTCCTCGCGTCTAGTACTTTAGAGTTTCGAGTTCTGTTCACAAGTTGTCACGCTGCCGCCGCACCATCGTCATCACCGCTGCCATATACCACCATTGTCATCACCATTTCCATATACCACCATCATCATCACCGCTGCCATATAGCACCATCGTCATCACCGTTTCCATATAGCATCATCGTCATCACCACTGCCATATACCACATATCCACCGCCATCACGCTAATCCGAGTCCACCTCCATCACAGATTCGCCACTAGTCCGTGTTCCATCGCCCTGCAAATATCCGTCACCAGTCCGAGTTTCCATCAGATTCATCTCCGCCACCAGGCCGAGTCCAGTAATTATTGCTTTGTTCTCGATTTCCAAATCACGTGATACACCGAGTCGAGACAGAGTAGGACTCCCGAACTTCCGAGCCATCCGCAGAAGAAAAATAGTTCCAGTTTAAAAAAAAACTAAGTTTGGAAAATTCTGGCTAGGCAGTTTTTAGGACATTTGTAGACTTTTTCGAAAAAATTGTTGCGGAGCAAAAAAAAGAGGGAAAAAAGTGCCAAAAAAAGTGAAAAAAGAAAAAAAAAATCAGAGTGTGCTCCTCCCTTGTTTACGTGCAGCGCCGTGATTTTGTTACTGTTCTAGGCTCGCGTCTCTAGTACGGTCTAGCCTAGGACCAGCACAGTAGCGTTGTTGAGCGTTTATTCAACTTTGCATCTCTGAATTGATTATTGCTGACCCTTTTTGCTACCATATTATAAGCCTTCCCAGCTCCACATACATCTACATCGTGCGTTTGACTCTCCCTGGTAATCGCTCTCTCCAAGGTTTGAGAGTTTTGACTACATCGGTTGCCGATCACCGCCTGCTGCTGGGTAAGAACTGGTAAGAATTTGAGATTTTCTTGACGGATTTGTGACAGCCAACACCACCACTTGTTCGTAATCTATAGGATCATATTCTTGTGTGTTTCTATTGCTGCTAACCATGCCAGGATCACAAGCCGACGAGATTGACTGGGAGAACTTAACAAACAAGGAGCTTCATGATAAGTTTCAGCAAATGATGACTGAACAGGTGCAAGATGTGCTGAACAATTTTGAAGAGGCCATGGAGAAGATCACTAGCCTTGAGAAGACATTCGAAACAAAGCTCGATAACAGATTTAATGACCTGCTTGCGTGTCTTCCACCACCGGTTGCACCTGCCGCACCTCTGCAACAACAACAACAACAACAATGACGACGACTACCTCCATGTCGGGAAACAGCCCTCCACCGAGCGAGTCGTGTCCCTCTTCAGCCTGGCCAAACTGCTGGTGTTGCTGTTGATACTTCTGTGGCTCCTGCTGCTGATGTGGAGGAGGATGATTATGCGGGAGATTACGAGGATGAGGTTGATCAAAATCAGAACTACGTGCAACCACCAGCACCACAACCACCAGGTCGTCCACATGCAAATAATGGCAATGTTAGGGCTCCCCCTCAGGTACGGGATCATGACCATCTCCCTAAACTGAAATTGAATATTCCACCATTTGAGGGTAGATATGTTCCTGATATATATCTTACTTGGGAGTTAGAAACTGAACAACGATTTACATGTTTACAATATCCTGAGGAGAGACGTGTTCCTGCTACTGTTTGTGCTTTCACTAGCTTTGCATGTGTTTGGTGGTCTGAACATTGTAGATTATATCATGTTCTAGCTACTTGGGCTGCTTTGAAAACTGCTATGCGTACTCGTTGGGTTCCACCATATTATCAACGTGAATTACTTCAGAAATTGCAGCGCTTAAGGCAAGGAAAAAATTCTGTAGAAGAATATTATCACGAATTACAAACTGGCTTGATTAGATGTGGTATTTTTTAGGAGAATGAAGCTATGCTTGCACGTTTTATGGGTGGATTAAATAGAGAGATTCAGACCATTCTACAGTATAAGGATTATAATGATATCACTCGTTTATTCCATCTTGCTTGTAAAGCTGAACGTGAAGTGCAGGATCGACAGGCATTGGCGCGAACTAACTTTTCTGTAGGTCGACCTTCATCATGGACACCACGTGCATCATCTACTTCCACTACACCATCACCTCCTTCAGGTGCCACCTCCAACCGTGATACAATAAAGCAGGCACAACCACCACTATCTACCAAGAGCACACCTGTCAGGCCTGCACAGAGCTCTTCTTCTTCCATGGCGTCAACAGGGCACACAAGTGATATTATTTGTCGTCGTTGTAAGGGAAGAGGACATTTTGCGAGAGAATGCAAATGTCAGCGTGTGTGATTGCTACTGAGGATGGTGGGTATGAGTCCGCTAGTGACTATGATGAGGAGACTTTGGCTCTTATTACACATGAAGAACACGGTGGAGATGATTCTGATCGTGAGACGCAATACATGGCTGCTGAAGATGCTGACAGGTATGAATGTTTAGTTGCTCAACGTGTTTTGAGTGTGCAGGTTACACAAGCTGAGAAAAATCAGAGGCATAATTTGTTCCATACAAAGGGAGTTGTGACGGAACATTCTATTCGCGTCATCATAGATGGAGGGAGCTGCAACAACTTGGCTAGCATGGAGATGGTGGAGAAGCTATCTCTTACCACAAGACCACATCCACATCCTAAGTACATCCAATGGTTCAACAAGAGCGGCAAGGTTAAGGTAACACGTACTGTTCGTGTGCAATTTAGGATCTCTACATATGCTGATTATGTTGATTGTGATGTGGTACCTATGCAAGCATGTTCCTTATTACTTGGTAGACCATGGCAATTTGATAAAAATTCTGCATTTTACTTGCCACCAAATCTGATATTGATGAGCTAGATTTTAGCAAATCTGTTTGCTATGCTTTTGTGTGCAAAGAGGCATTATTTTCATTCGAGGACGTGCCTTCCTCTTTGCCCCCTGCTGTCACTAACATTTTGCAGGAGTTCGCTGACGTCTTCCCACAAGACGTGCCACCGGGATTACCACCTATTCGAGGGATTGAGCATCAAATTGACTTCATTCCCGGTGCATCGCTACCCAACCGTGCACCATACCGTACCAATCCAGAGGAGACTAAGGAGATTATGCGTCAAGTACAGGAGCTGCTCGACAAAGGTTATATACGCGAATCTCTTAGTCCTTGTGCTGTTCCTATTATACTAGTGCCTAAAAAGGATGGTACGTCGCATATGTGTGTTGATTGTAGAGGCATTAGTAATATTACTATTCGTTATCGTCATCTTATTCCTAGGCTAGATGATATGCTTGATGAATTGAGTGGCTCTACAATATTCTCCAAAGTTGATTTGCGTAGTGGATACCATCAAGTTCGTATGACATTGGGAGATGAATGGAAAACAACATTTAAAACTAAGTTTGGTTTATATGAGTGGTTAGTCATGCCTTTTGGGTTAACTAATGCACCTAGTACTTTCATGAGACTAATGAACGAAGTTTTACGTGCTTTCATTGGACGATTTGTGGTAGTCTATTTTGATGATATACTGATTTATAGCAAATCTTTGGAAGAACATTTAGAACATTTACGTGCTATTTTTATTGCTCTACGTGATGCACGTTTGTTTGGTAACCTTGGGAAGTGCACCTTTTGCACCGACCGAGTATCTTTTCTTGGCTATGTTGTTACTCCACAGGGAATTGAAGTTGATAAAGCCAAGATTGAAGCTATTGAGAGTTGGCCGCAGCCCAAAACGGTCACACAAGTGCGGAGATTTCTTGGACATGCTGGTTTCTATAGGCGTTTTGTGAGAGATTTTAGCACCATTGTTGCACCTCTCAACAAGCTTACAAAGAAGGATGTGCCTTTTGTTTGGGGTACCGCACAGGAAGAAGCCTTCACGGTATTGAAAGATAAGTTGACACATGCTCCTTTACTCCAACTTCCTGATTTTAATAAGTCTTTTGAGCTTGAATGTGATGCTAGTGGAATTGGATTAGGAGGTGTGTTATTACAAGATGGCAAACATGTTGCATACTTTTCTGAAAAATTGAGTGGGCCTAGCCTGAACTATTCTACTTATGATAAAGAATTATATGCTCTTGTTCGGACTTTAGAAACATGGCAACATTATTTATGGCCCAAAGAATTTGTTATACATTCTGATCATGAATCTTTGAAACACATTAAAAGTCAAGAAAAACTGAACCGTAGACATGCTAAATGGGTTGAATTCATTGAGACTTTCCCTTATGTCATTAAACACAAGAAGGGTATAGAAAATGTTATTGTTGATGCATTGTCTCGTTGTTATACTATGCTTTCACAACTTGACTTTAAAATATTTGGTTTGGAGACCATCAAAGAACAATATGTGCATGATGCTGAATTTAAAGATGTATTGCAGAATTGTAAAGAAGGTAGAACATGGAACAAGTTCGTCGTTAACGATGGATTTGTGTTTTGTGCTAACAAGCTATGCATTCCAGCTAGCTCCGTTTGTCTTTTGTTGTTGCAGGAGGCGCATGGAGGAGGACTAATGGGACACTTTGGCGTGAAGACGACGGAGGATATACTTGCTACACATTTCTTTTGGCCAAAGATGAGACGGGATGTTGAGCGTTTTGTTGCTCGCTGCACTACATGTCAAAAAGCTAAGTCACGACGCAATCCTCATGGTTTATATATGCCTTTGCCTGTACCTAGTGTTCCTTGGGAGGATATATCTATGGACTTTGTTTTAGGTTTACCTCGAACAAAGAAGGGGAGGGATAGCATATTTGTTGTCGTGGATAGATTCTCGAAAATGGCACACTTTATACCATGTCATAAATGCGATGATGTTGTTAATGTTGCTGATTTGTTCTTTCGTGAAATTATTCGCTTGCATGGTGTGCCAAATACTATTGTTTCAGATCATGATACTAAATTTCTTAGCCACTTTTGGAGATGTTTATGGGCTAAGTTGGGGACTAAACTGCATTTTAGTACTACTTGTGACCCCCAAACTGATGGACAAACTGAAGTAGTCAATAGAACATTGTCTACTATGCTTAGGGCTGTTTTGAAGAATAATAAGAAAATGTGGGAAGAATGCTTGCCTCATATTGAATTTGCTTATAATCGTTCATTGCATTCTACTACTAAGATGTACCCTTTCGAAATTGTGTATGGTTTCCTACCTCGTGCACCAATTGATTTGTTGCCTCTTCCATCTTCGGAGAAGGTTAATTTTGATGCTGAAGAGCATGCTGAATTGATTTTAAAAATGCATGAGTTAACTAAGGAAAACATTGACCGTATGAATGCTAAATATAAACTTGCTGGAGATAAGGGTAGAAAACATGTTGTGTTTGCACCTGGAGATCTTGTTTGGTTACATTTGCGTAAGATTAGATTTCCTATGTTGCACAAATCAAAGCTAATACCACGTGCTGATGGTCCTTTTAACGTGTTAGAGAAAATAAATGATAATGCATATAAACTTGAGCTACCTGCATATTTTGGGGTTAGTCCCACTTTTAACATTGCAGATTTGAAGCCTTATTTGGGTGAGGAAGATGAGCTTCCGTCGAGGACGACTTCATTTCAAGAAGGGGGGGATGATGAGGACATCGATACCATTGTTACACCCACAACCCCTGCTACTATACATACTGGACCAATTACTAGAGCTCGCGCACGCCAATTAAATTACCAGGTACTTTCGTTTCTTGGTAATGATTCTAATTTTCATGAGAATATGATGCTGCCTAAATTGGATACATTTGTTTTGCTTACAAATGAAGGGCCTAGCTTGGAGAAGGATGAACACTAGAGCAAGAACAAGCATGGAGCTGATGGCATGCGCAAGGGAGACAAGAACAAAGTTTCAAGTGATGATTTCAGGACTTTGAAGCCACCATAATGAGTGCATGAAGCCTTGGACGAAATATACAAGATGCCACTTCGTAAATTTCGTCCAGAGGCTATTCTAGGTGCTGCGTCACCTTATTTTGGGCCAGGCCCATGTAATTTCGAAATACTTCAATATAGGCTATTTTTAGAGTCCGTATGTGTGGGGAAACAAGAGTTAGGGTGGGTTTTGGACCCCTCCTCCAAGGGCCACGAAATTCCCCCCTCTTCCTCCATATATACAGCCCCTAGGGCATCGTTTAGACTTTGGGTTTTGTTTAGATTAAAAGTTCGCCATAGCCGCAACTTCGCGTACTTCGTTTGTGTTCAACGACCAGACAAAGGCGTCACAGAACCCCACCTTGATCAATAAAGCATTCCTCTTATATTCGCAATATCCAGATTGCAATCTTAGTTTCTTGCTTGTTCATCGTTTGCCTGCAGGAAACAGACCTTCGTGGTCAGGTTGATCGTGCTCCGGCGTGGTCAATAACATCTCGGAGTTGGTTTAGCGATTGCTATGGCGCGACGTCCTCGCACGTTCGTAGTCGGATCGTCAAAGTCGACTTCCTGCAAAACGATAGCCACCATCTCATCGAAAGACGGGACACTTTTGCCTCTATCAACAGCAAGACAGTAGGACGGAGGTCATCACGGAGCCCACGATGGCGTCACTACCAGAGTCTTTGGCAGGCGAAGACCACCTTTTGTCAGGATAACTTGTACTAGTTGTCCCCCTTCAAATTGGCCGTTGTGGGATCCCTTCCCGCCTAATATCTGGGAAGAGTAACCGGGCCTCTATAAATAGGACTAGCCACCACCACAGTGGGGATCGAATCTTGGACCGGATCCATTCCACCAAGGCTAGCTTATAAGCTCCCCGAGCTTAAGAACACCTCTCCTCAGGAGGCTGTTCTTCCCTTGTACTTGTTCGTCCTCAACCTACAAGGCAATCCACCACACCACACTGGAGTAGGGTATGACACCACAACGGTGGCACGAACTAGTATAAACCCTTGTGTCACTTGTTCTTTGTGTTCGGCGAGTTAGGCCTTGAGATCGTTGCAAGAGCGATCTTCGTGCGCACCCTAGTGTTCGAATCTCAAGGGTTTGCCAGAACCCGTAATCCGACAGATCACAACATAGTACTCTTTGGGTGTTAATCACATAACGATGTGAACTAGATTATTGACTCTAGTAAACCCTTTGGTTGTTAGTCACCTGGCGATGTGAACTATAGGTATTAATCACATAAAGATGTGAACTATTGGTGTTAAATCACATGACAATGTGAACTAGATTATTGACTCTAGAGCAAGTGGGAGACTGAAGGAAATATGCCCTATAGGCAATAATAAAGTTGTTATTTTATATTTCTTTATATCATGATAAATGTTTATTATTCATGCTAGAATTGTATTAACCGGAAAGTTGATACATGTGTGGATACATAGACAGAACATTGTGTCCCTAGTAAGCCTCTACTAGACTAGCTCGTTAATCAAAGATGGTTAAGTTTCCTAACCACGGACATGTATTGTCATTTGATGAACAGGATCACATCATTAGGAGAATGATGTGATGGACAAGACCCATCCGTTAGTTTAGCATATTGATCGTTCAGTTTTATTGCTATTGATTTCTTCATGTCAAATACATATTCCGTCGACTATGAGATTATGTAACTCCCGGATACCGGAGGAATGCCTTATGTGCTATCAAGTATCACAACGTAACTGGGTGATTATAAAGATGCTCTACAGGTATCTCCGAAGGTGTTTGTTGGGTTGGCTAGATCGAGATTATGATTTGTCACTCCGAGTATCGGAGAGGTATCTCTGGGCCCTCTCGGTAATACACATCATAATAAGCCTTGCAAGCAATGTGACTAATGAGTTAGTTACAGGATGATGTATTACAGAACGAGTAAAGAGACTTGTCGGTAACGAGATTGAACTAGGTATGAAGATACCAACGATCGAATCTCACGCAAGTAACATACCAATGACAAAGGGAATAACGTATGTTGTCATTACGGTACCACCGATAAAGACCTTCGTAGAATATGTAGGAACCAATATGAGCATCCAGTTTCCGCTGTTGGTTATTGGCCGGAGAGGTGTCTCGGTCATGTCTACATAGCTCTTGAACCCGTAGGGTCCGCACGCTTAACGTTCGATGACGATTTTGTATTATATGAGTTATGTGATTTGGTGACCGAATGTTGTTCGGAGTCCCGGATGAGTTCACGGATATAACGAGGAGTCTCTAAATGGTCGGGAGGTAAAGATTCATATATAGGATGATAGTATTCGGACACCCGAAGTGTTCCGGGGGTACCGGGTACGTATCGGGTCACCCGAAGGGGTTCCGGGCATCCCCCAACAAACTATATGGGCCTAATGGGCCAAGAGGGGAAACGCAGCAGCCAACAGGGGCTGCTGCGCCCCCCATATGGGCCACACCAGAGGGAAAGGAAAGGGGAGAAGAGAGAAGGAAGGGGAGGGATTCGGCCTCACCCTTCCTTCCCTCCTCCCTCCTCTTTCCTTCCCCCTCCGGTGGATATGGTAAGGGGGGAGGCCGAATTGGGAGGTGCCCAAGTAGGATTCCTCCTACCTGGGGCGCCCCCTTGGCTGCCTCTCCTCCCGTCCAACCTATATATATGAGGGGGGGCACTGCTAGAACACACAACAACAATTGTTAGCCGTGTGCGGCGCCCCCTCCACAGTTTACGCCTCCGGTCATATCTTCGTAGTGCTTAGGCTCCCTCGACGTTTAAGCCCTGCACAGATCACTTCACCATCACCGTCACCACATCGTCGTGCTGACGGAACTCATCTACTCCCTCGATACTTTGCTAGATCAAGAGTACGAGGGACGTCACCGAGTTGAACGTGTGCATAACTGGGAGGTGTCGTACGTTCGGTGCTTGATTGGTCGGAACAAGAAGAAGTTCGACTACATTAACCGCGTTAACAAATGCTTCCTCTTTCGGTCTACGAGGGTACATGGACACACTCTTCCTCTCTCGTGGCTATGCATCTCCTAGATAGATCTTTCATGAGCGTAGGAAATTTTTGAAATTGCATGCTACGTTTCCCAACAGATGGCGCACTGCCGGAGCGTGTGCGTGGACGGCCTTGCGCCGCTGTGGTGCTTGCAGGGGGCGTCGAGCGTCTCTTCGGAACTCATGGCGGGTTGCCATATCATCTTGCCAGTTTGTCAGTGCTTGCCGGCCGGCTCGGCCGCAAGCGCCTGCTCGACGTTCGCGACGAGGCGGTTGTCATAGCGTGGGGCCTGTTGGTCGGCCTTGCGCTTGTTGTTCAGCTGGCTGTTCTGCTGGCGGCTGCTCTCACCGGCCGTCTTGGGGGGTGGTGCCGGCTTCATCCAGCTCCACCTGGATCTTTATGGCGAAGTCGGCGTTGGCGTACTTGTCCGTGATGACCATGAGCGCACCCATGGTGGTTGGCTCGGAGCGCAGGAGCTTGTGCTTGAGGAGGGTGCCATCCCGGGAGCCGCTCATGAAATAATGAATGGCTTGGACCTCATGGATGCCCTCGCGGCTATTCCGGAGCTCAGTCCAGCATGTGAGGTACTCGCGGCCGGTTTCAGCCGGCCCCTGCACGCACATGGCGAGCTGATTGGGTCGGCCGGGACGCTTGTAGGTGCCGGTGAAGTTCGCATGAAGGCCTGGTCGAAGTCAACCCACGCGTTGATGCTGCCATCCGGCAGGCTGTTCATCCACGTGCAGGCCGAACTGATGAGGACATCAATACCATTGTTACACCCACAGCCCCTACTGTTACATATAATGGACCAATTACTAGAGCTCGCGCACGCCAATTAAATTACTAGGTACTTTCGTTTCTTGGTAATGATTCTAATGTTCATGAGAATATGATGCTGCCTAAATTGGATACTTTTGTTTTTCTTACAAAAGAAGGGCCTAGCTTGGAGAAGGATGAACACTAGAGCAAGAACAAGTACGGAGTTGATGGCATGCGCAAGGGGAACGAGAACGGAGTTACAAGTGATGATTTCAGGACTTCGAAGCCACTATAAGGAGTGAATGAAGCCTTGGACGAAATATACAAGATGCCACTTCATAAATTTCGTCCAAAGGCTATTCTAGGTGCTGCTTCACCTTATTATTGGGCCAGGCCCATGTAATTTCGAAATACATAAGTATAGGCTGTTTTCAGAGTCCGTATGTGTGGGGAAACAAGAGATAGGGTTGGTTTCGGACCCCTTCCCCAAGGGCCACGAAATTCCCCCCTCTTCCTCCATATATACTGCCCTTAGGGCACCGTTTGGACTTTGGGTTTTGTTTAGATTAAAAGTTTGCCATAGCTGCAACTTCGCGTACTTCGTTTGTGTTCAACGACCAGACAAAGGCATCACAGAACCCCACCTTGATCAATAAAGCTTTCCTCTTATATTCGCAATATCCAGATTGCAATCTTAGTTTCTTGCTTGTTCTTCGTTTGCCTGCAGGAAACAGACCTTCGTGGTCAGGTTGATCGTGCTCCGGCGTGGTCAATAACCTCTCGGAGTTGGATTAGCGATTGCTAAGGCGCGACGTCCTTGCACGTTCGTAGTCGGATCGTCAAAGTCGACTTCCTCCAAAATGATAGCCACCATCTCATCGAAAGATGGGACACCTTTGCCTCTATCAAGTGGTATCAGATTTCCAGGTTGCTCGATGAGATTTTACAGTTTTTCGTAGTTTAGATCGAGTCTGTTCTTCATACCTATAGTCCACGAAAAAGCCAAAAATAATATTAGGGTTAGTTCATCTTATCCGAACCAATCTGAGCCTTTGCATAATCTTTTCTGTATTTGCTTTGTTGAATTTGCGGTTGCATCGTCGTGTCAAGTTGCTGGTCCTAGCGTCTAGTACTTTAGAGTTTCGTGTTCTGTTCACAAGTTGTCACGCCGCCGCCGCACCATCGTCATCGCCGTTGCCATATACCACCATCATCATCACCGCTGCCATATACCACCATCTTCATCACCGCTGCCATATACCACCATCGTCATCGCCGCTACCATATACCACATATCCACCGCCATCACGCTAATCCTAGTCCACCTCCATCATAGATTCGCCACCAGTCTGTGTTCCATCGCCCTGCAAATATCCGCCAACAGCCTGAGTTTCCACCAGATTCCTCTCCGCCACCAGTCCTAGTCCGAGTCCAGTAATTATTGCTTTGTTCTCGATTTCCAGATCACGCGATACTCCGAGTCGTGACAGAGTAGGACTCCCCAACTTCCGAGCCATCCGCAGAAGAAAAATAGTTCTAGTTTCAAAAAAAACTAATTCTGGAAAATTCTGGCTAGGCAGTTTTTAGGACATTTGTAGACTTTTTCGAAAAAAATTGTTGCGGAGCAAAAAAAGAGGAAAAAAGTGCAAAAAAAGTGAAAAAAGAAAAAAAAAACAGAGTGTGCTCCTCCCTTGTTTACGTGTAGCGCCGTGATTTTGTTAGTGTTCTAGGCTCGCGTCTCTAGTACTGTCTAGCCTAGGACCAACACAGTACCGTCGTTGAGCGTTTATTCAACTTTGCATCTCTGAATTGATTATTGTTGACCCTTTTTGCTACCATATTATAAGCCTTCCTAGCTCCACATACATCTACATCGTGCGTTTGACTCTCCCTGGTAATCGCTCTATCCAAACTTTGAGAGTTTTGTAACACCCACGATGCGGCTATATCTCCCACGTGTCGAGGCACGACTTAGAGGCATAACCGCATAGTGGTTTTGTCGCAAGAAGGGTCATCTTCACACAATCCCATGTAATGAACAAGAATGGGATAAAGAGTTGGCTTACAATCGCCACTTCACACAATACATAAATATAATTCATACATCATCCAAAATACACACATAGACCGACTACGGTCAAGATCCAAATGAAAATAAGATAACCCCAAATGCTAGATCCCCGATCGTCCCAACTGGGCTCCACTACTGATCATCAGGAAAAGACACATAGTAATGACCACGTTCCTCATGGAACTCCCACTTGAGATTGATTCCATCATCTGCACTGGCATCGTCGGCACCTGCAACTGTTTTGATAGAATCTGTGAGTCACGAGGACTCAGCAATCTCAAACCCGCGAGATCAAGACTATTTAAGCTTATAGGAAAGGATGGTGTAATGAGGTGGAGCTGCAGCAGGCAATAAGCATATATGGTGGCTAACATGCGCAAATGAGAGCGAGAAGAGAAGCAACGGAACGGTCGTCATCTAGCAATGACCAAGAAGTGATCCTAAACTCCTACTTACATCATTCATAACTCAAACCGTGTTCACTTCCCGGACTCCGCCGAGAAGAGACCATCACGGCTACACACACAGTTGATGTATTTTTAACTGGGTCAAGTGACAAGTTCTCTACAACCGGACATTAACAAATTCCCATCTGCCTCATAACCGCGGGCACGGCTTTCGAAAGATAATACCCTGCAGGGGTGTCCCAACTTAGCCCATCATAAGCTCTCACGGTCAACGAAGGATAAACCTTCTCCCGGAAAGACCCGATCAGTCTCGGAATCCCGGTCTACAAGACATTTCGACAATGGTAAAACAAGACCAGCAAAGCCACCTGAATGTGCCGACAAATCCCGATAGGAGCTGCACATATCTCGTTCTCAGGGCATACCGGATGGGCAAGACGTCGGGTTGGCATAGACGCTGGTTGCCCAGGGGGCGCCGGACATCGCCCAGTTTGGGCCAACACTCGAAGGAGCACTAGTCCGGGGGTTTAAAATAAAGATGACCCTCGGGCTCGCGAAAACCCGGGGGAAAAGGCTTAGGTGGCAAATGGTAAAACCAAGGTTGGGCCTTGCTGGAGGAGTTTTATTCAAGGCGAACTGTCAAGGGGGTCCCATAAATCACCCGACCGCGTAAGGAACGCAAACTCAAGGAACATAATACCGGTATGACAGAAACTAGGGCGGCAAGAGTGGAACAAAACACCAGGCATAAGGCCGAGCCTTCCACCCTTTACCAAATATATAGATGCATTAATTAAATAAGAGATATTGTGATATCCCAACATATCCATGTTCCAACATGGAACCAACTTCAACTTCACCTGCAACTAGCAACGCTATAAGAAGGGCTGAGCAAAAACGGTAACTTAGCCAAACAACGGTTTGCTAGGAAAGGATGGTTAGGGGCTGACATGGCAATATGGGAGGCATGATATAGCAAGTGGTAGGTAGCGCAGCATGGCAATAGAGCGAACAACTAGCAAAGCAAAGATAGAAGTGAATTCGAGGGGTGGTCATCTTGCCTGCAAGGTTCTCAGAGTTGTCGAAAGCTTGATCCTCGTAAGCGTACTCAACAGGTTCCTTGTTCACGAACTCGTCTCCCGGCTCTACCCAAGACAAGAACACAAGCAACGGAACCAACAATCAATCACGAGAAATGCACAAGCAACATGATGCAAAACATGTATGATATGCGAGATATGATATGCGATGCATATGCATGCTCCGGAAGGAAAATGATGAATAAGGCAGTAACTTGGCAAACCAAGCATGCCACTGGAAAGATGAGATGATTTCGGTCGGAATCGATATAAAGATCACCGGAAACGGATGCACGGTTTGCAAATGGCAAGCAAAACAAGAATGACACGAATCTGCGATTAACAGCATGATAGCACTTAGAATGCAACAATTAACAATGCTACAGCACTCCCACATAGCAACAAAGCATATGGAAGTAATCTACAGGAGATGCTTGACAAAAGATGAACAGTGAGCTACGGCTAGATCACAACATAACAAGCTCAAACAAGCATGGCAAAAGTGCAAAAGATAACAGGTTCACAGACTTAGTGAAATTACTAGACATGGCATAAACAGCATCAGGTAGCAATGTTCAGAGCATGAAATCAGCATGCTACAGGAACTTAACATGGCAAAACAAGGCACAGAAGTATTCTACTAAATGCATGTGACAAAAGTCCCTTACTGACCTTAAGCCAAAAAGGACCAGAAGATAAGATGGCAACTAAGTAAACATAGCAAGTTCCGTTATCAGGTTTCAGACTTTGCAGAAAACAGAGCATGGCAGAAACAATAATATGAAGGCATCTTGGTGAGCTTGATTCACTCACCACAAAGCAATGCATGACAACTCAAGCATACCTACAGCAAGATGGCATGCTTATGAAGCTATCCATGGCAAGAGCAAATACATAGCATGTATGGATCAACTACAACAAGCTTGGCAAAATTGAATATCATGTTAAGAATCTGCCAGAAATATTTTATAGCAAAAGTCGAGCAAGATTGAGTAATGCTATGGCACTCCATAATTGCAAAAAAGGGCAGGAATGGATCAACTGCAACAATATCTACAAAACATCCTTCCTGAACATCTCCAAAATATGCATGGATCTCTCTGTAGCATCAAGTTTACATGGCACCAAAATAACAGCAGACAAAGACTTGGAGAAATTACAAAGTCCCTGAAATCAGAAACATTACGGAGCCTACTTTGCATGCTTGTTCTAATCACCACAGAGATCACAAAAATACATGGCATACACCACTGGAAAGATGGCATGGCATACAACAAAACACATGTAGAGCTCATGCCCATAAGATGCACAGATTAAATGATACAAAATTAACAAATCTCCAAGTTCTGATAAGAACCAGCAGATAACAGCAACTAGCACTCTTGCACCAGAGATTTGGGCATCAAGATGGCCTCTAATGAACATGATTCAATTGAACAAAATGTAAAGCATCACGAGGCGAACAAATCGATATATTACACGCGCGAAACGGTGCTAAATGCAAAGAGTTACGATGCTATGAATATGGGCACATGCTGTCAAACTTTCATGACTTTGCAAAATTTCGGGAGAGGGGAGAGAAAAAGTCAACCTCCGGGTTCTTCTAGATCGGATCGGCCCGAGGTGCTGGCCGGCCGGAGCAGTGGAGTTCGCCGAAGGAAGGACGGCGGAGGAGAGGTCGGGGCGGCCGGGCGCCGGCTCGGGGAGGAGGTGGAGGAGGCCGGCCGGGGCTCGGACTCCAGCTGGCGCGGCGGACGGCGACGCGGGAGGGCAGCGGTGCGGCGACGCCGGGGCGCCGGCGACGGCGGCGAGGAGAACGGGCGGCGGCGGCGTGAGGCTCGGGCCGCCGGCGGGGAGCGGGCGACGGCGCGGGCCGGGAGGGCCGCGGACGCGCCAGCGGGCTTCGGCGGCGGCGGTGGTGTACGGGCTGCCACGTGGCAGCGCGCCACTGGTCCAGGGCGGCGGCGGTCGGTGGAGGCGGACGGCGGGAGCCGCGGCTCAGGCGCGGGGCGCCGGGTCGGGCGGCGGAGCGGGATAGGTGGCGCGACGCCAGTGGCTGCAGGGTGGCGGCGATTGACGCGTCCGGCGGCGGGGCGGACGTGTCCGGTGCGGTGGGAGGAGATGGGCTAGGGTTAGGGGTGGTTTCATCCGTGAAAATGGAAGGGTAGGGCCTATTTATAGATAGAGGGAGCTAGGAGAGTCCAAACGAGGTGCGGTTTTCGCCCACACGATCGTGATCGAACGACCTACAGCATGGAAGTGAATTTGGTGGATTTTGTTCTGTTTAGGGAGGGGGTTTTGCTGCAACACACAAATGGACTTTGCGGTTACCCGGTTAACCGTTGGAGTACCAAACGACCTCCAAATGGAACGAAACTTGACCGGTGGTCTACCGGTAGTATACCAAGGCCACTTGACAAGCCTCGGTCCCTTCCGAGAACGTTTGACACCCGCTCACGAAAGAAAACAAGAGGGGTGCACCGGAGGAGATGGGAGCGCCGGATTGGAAAACGGACAACGGGGAAAATGCTTGGATGCAAGAGACGAACACGTATGCAAATGCAATGCACATGATGACATGATATGAAATGCATCACATGGACAAAATGCAAAACGAAAGAGAAAACCCGACCACGAAGCGAATATCATAACACATAGTTGAAAATGGCAAAAGTTGGAGTTACAAATATGGAAAGTTACATCCGGGGTGTTACAAGTTTTGACTACATCAGTTGCCGATCACCGCTTGCTGCTGGGTAAGAACTGGTAAGAATTTGAGATTTTCATGACGGATTTGTGACACCCACCACCACCACCACTTGTTAGTAGTCTATAGGATCATATTTTTGTGTGTTTCTATTACTGCTAACCATGCCAGGATCACAAGCCGACGAGATTGACTGGGAGAACTTAACGAACAAGGAGCTTCATGATAAGTTTCAGCAAATGATGACTGAACAGGTGCAAGATGTGCTGAACAATTTTGAAGAGGCCATGGAGAAGATTACTGGCCTTGAGAAGACGTTCGAAACAAAGCTTGATAACAGATTTAATGAACTGCTTGCGCGTCTTCCACCACCGGCTGCACCTCTGCAGCAACAACAACAACAACAACAACAACGACTACCTCCACATCGGGAAACAGCCCTCCGCCGAGCGAGCCATGTCCCTCTTCAGCCTGGCCAAACTGCTGGTGCTGCTGTTGATACTTCTGTGGCTCCTGCTGCTGATGTGGAGGAGGATGATTATGCGGGAGATTACGAGGATGAGGTTGATCAAAATCAGAATTACGTGCAACCACCAGCACCACAACCACCAGGTCGTCCACATGCAAAGAATGGCAATGTTAGGGCTCCCCCTCAGGTACGAGATCATGACCATCTCCCTAAACTGAAATTGAATATTCCACCATTTGAGGGTGGATATGTTCCTGATATATATCTTACTTGGGAGTTAGAAACTGAAAAACGATTTACATGTTTACAATATCCTGAGGAGAGACGTGTTCCTGCTGCTGTATGTGCATTCACTAGCCATGCATGTGTTTGGTGGTCTGAACATTGTAGATTATATCCTGTTCCCGCTACTTGGGCTGCTTCGAAAACTGCTATGCGTACTCGTTGGGTTCCACCATATTATCAACGTGAATTACTTCAAAAATTGCAGTGCTTAAGACAAGGAGAAAATTCTGTAGAAGAATATTATCAGGAATTATAAACTGGCTTGATTAGATGTGGTATTGTTGAGGAGAATGAAGCTATGCTTGCACGTTTTATGGGTGGATTAAATAGAGAGATTCAGACCATTCTAGAGTATAAGGATTATAATAATATCACTCGTTTATTCCATGTTGCTTGTAAAGCTGAGAGTGAAGTGCAGGATCGACAGGCATTGGCGCGAACTAACTTTTCTGTAGGTCGACCTTCATCATGGACACCACGTGCATCATCTACTTCCACTGCACCATCACCTCCTTCAGGTGCCACCTCCAACCGTGATACAAGAAAGCAGGCACAACCACCACTATCTGCCAAGAGCACACCTGCCAGGCCTGCACAGAGCTCTTCTTCTTCCATGGCGTCAACAGGGCACACAAGTGATATTATTTATCGTCGTTGTAAGGGAAGAGGAAATTTTGCGAGAGAATGCAAATCTCAGCGTGTGATGATTGCTACTGAGGATGGTGGGTATGAGTCCGCTAGTGACTATGATGAGGAGACTTTGGCTCTTATTACACATGAAGAACATGGTGGAGATGATTCTGATCATGAGACGCAATACATGGCTGCTGAAGATGCTGACAGGTATGAATGTTTAGTTGCTCAACGTGTTTTGAGTGTGCAGGTTACACAAGCTGAGCAAAATTAGAGGCATAATTTGTTCCATACAAAGGGAGTTGTGACGGAACATTCTATTCGCGTCATCATAGATGGAGGGAGCTGCAACAACTTGGCTAGCATGGAGATGGTGGAGAAGCTATCTCTTACCACAAGACCACATCCACATCCTTACTACATCCAATGGTTCAGCAACATCGGCAAGGTTAAGGTAACACGTACTGTTCGTGTGCATTTTAGTATCTCTACATATGCTGATTATGTTGATTGTGATGTGGTACCTATGCAAGCATGTTCCTTATTACTTGGTAGACCATGGCAATTTGATAAAAATTCTGTACACCATGGTAGAAACAATCAGTATACTCATGTTCATAAGGATAAAAATATTACTTTGCTCCCTATGACTCCTGATTCCATTTTGAAAGATGATATTAATAGAGCTAATAAAGCAAAATAGGAGAAAAATAAGAGTGAAAATCAGATTGTGGCAAAAGAATTTGAGCAACAAATGAAGCCTAATAATAAACCATCTAGTGTTGTTTCTGAAATTAAATTGAAAAGTGCATGTTTACTTGCCACCAAATCTGATATTGATGAGCTAGACTTTAGCAAATCTGTTTGCTATGCTTTTGTGTGCAAAGAGGCATTATTTTCATTCGAGGACGTGCCTTCCTCTTTGCCCCCTGCTGTCACTAACATTTTGCCGGAGTTCGCTGACGTCTTCCCACAAGACGTGCCACCGGGATTACCACCTATTCGAGGGATTGAGCATCAAATTGACTTAATTCCCGGTGCATCGCTACCCAACCGTGCACCATACCGTACAAATCCAGAGGAGACGAAGGAGATTATGCGTCAAGTACAGGAGCTGCTCGACAAAGGTTATATACGCGAATCTCTTAGTCCTTGTGCCGTTCCTATTATACTAGTGCCTAAAAAGGATGGTACGTCGCGTATATGTGTTGATTGTAGAGGCATTAATAATATTACTATTCGTTATCGTCATCCTATTCCCAGGCTAGATGATATGCTTGATGAATTGAGTGGCTCTACAATATTCTCCAAAGTTGATTTGCGTAGTGGATACCATCAAATTCGTATGAAATTGGGAGATGAATGGAAAACGGCATTTAAAACTAACATTGGTTTATATGAGTGGTTAGTCATGCCTTTTGGGTTAACTAATGCACCTAGTATTTCATGAGACTAATGAACAAAGTTTTACGTGCTTTCATTGGACGATTTGTGGTAGTATATTTTGGTGATATACTGATTTATAGCAAATCTTTGGAAGAACCTTTGGAACATTTACGTGCTATTTTTATTGCTCTACGTGATGCACGTTTGTTTGGTAACCTTGGGAAGTGCACCTTTTGCAACGACCGAGTATCTTTTCTTGGCTATGTTGTTACTCCACAGGGAATTGAAGTTGATAAAGCCAAGATTGAAGCTATTGAGAGTTGGCCGCAGCCCAAACCGGTCACATGAGTGCGGAGTTTTCTTGGACTCGCTGGTCTCTATAGGCGTTTTGTGAGAGATTTTAGCACCATTGCTGCACCTCTCAACGAGCTTACAAAGAAGGATGTGCCTTTTGTTTGCGGTACCGCACAGGAAGAAGCCTTCACGGTATTGAAAGATAAGTTGACACATGCTCCTTTACTCCAACTTCCTGATTTTAATAAGACTTTTGAGCTTGAATGTGATGCTAGTGGAATTGGATTAGGAGGTGTGTTATTACAAGATGGCAAACCTGTTGCATACTTTTCTGAAAAATTGAGTGGGCCTAGTCTGAACTATTCTACTTATGATAAAGAATTATATGCTCTTGTTCGGACTTTAGAAACATGGCAACATTATTTATGGCCCAAAGAATTTGTTATACATTCTGATCATGAATCTTTGAAACACATTAAAAGTCAAGCAAAACTGAACCGTAGACATGCTAAATGGGTTGAATTCATTGAGACTTTCCCTTATGTCATTAAACACAAGAAGGGTAAAGAAAATGTTATTACTGATGCGTTATCTCGTCGTTATACTATGCTTTCACAACTTGACCTTAAAATGTTTGGTTTGGAGACCATCAAAGATCAATATGTGCATGATGCTGAATTTAAAGATGTATTGCAGAATTGTAAAGAAGGTAGAACATGGAACAAGTTCGTCGTTAACGATGGATTTGTGTTTCGTGCTAACAAGCTATGCATTCCAGCTAGCTCCGTTCGTCTTTTGTTGTTGCAGGAGGCGCATGGAGGAGGACTAATCACTACTGGAATCAGCGAATTTGCCATCTGCCAGCTCTTTGCCGTCTGCTAGCTGACGGCAAAGAAGCTCTTTGCCATCAGCTACACATAAACAGACGGCAAAGAAAAGGCTGACGGCAAAGAAGCTCTTTGACATCTGCCAGCTCTTTGCCGTCTGCCAGCGGACGGCAAACAATCTTTGCCGTCCGCTAGCGGACGGCAAAGAGTGTGGTGGCCCCCACCCCCCGCTCGTTTGAAAAAATCCTAACGGCCCACCTCTTTGCCGTCCGCTAGCGGACAGCAAAGAGGCAGAAAGGCGGACGGCAAAGGCTGGCGGACGGCAAAGAGGGCACTTGCCTAACGGCAGGTACCCCCCGCCCGTTACTCACTTCGTCCTCGCCTCGCCCTTCTCCTCCCACCCCGCCGCCGCCCGCCGCGCGCCGCCGCCCCGTCGCCCCCGCCGCCCCGTCGCCCCGCCGCCCCGGCTCCCCGCCGCCCCACCGCCCCGTCGCCCCCCCGCCCCGGCCCCCCGCCGCCCCGCGCCCCACCGCCGCCCCGCGCCCCACCGCCGCCACGGCCCCCCGCCGCCTCCTCCACTGCCCCGCCCCGGCCCCCCGCCCCCCATCCCTCCCGCCGCCCCGGCCCCCCGCCGGCCGGGCCCCCGCCGCCCCGCCTCCTCCACCGCCCCGCCCCGGCCCTCCGCCGGCCGGGCCCCCACCGCCCCGCCTCCTCCACCGCCCCGCCCCGGCCCTCCGTCGCCGGCCCCGCCCCGGCCCTCCCCCACAGTGAGCCCCTCCTCCCTTTTTTTTGTTTTTTTTCTTCTGTTTTTTTGTTTTTTTTCTGTTTAAGTTTAGGTTTAATTAGTTTAAATAGTTTAGTTTTAATTAGTTTAGGCTTTTAGTTTAGGTTAGTTTAGGTTTAGGTTAAGTAGAAGGGGGAAGAAGAAGAAGAAGAAGAAGAAGAAGAAGAAGAAGAAGAAGAGGAGGAGGAGGAGGAGGAGGAGGAGGAGGAGGAGAAGAAGAAGAAGAAGAAGAAGAAGAAGAAGAAGAAGAGGAGGAGGAGGAGGAGGAGGAGGAGAAAGAAGAAGAAGAAGAAGAAGAAGAAGAAGAAGAAGAAGAGGAGGAGGAGGAGGAGGAGGAGGAGGAGACACCCCGAAGCCCCGACCCCGAAACAGCACCCCGACCCCGACACGGCACCCCGACACCGACACGGCACCCCGACACCTACACGGCACCCCGACCCCCGACACGACACCCCCGACACCCCGACCCTTAGAACCCGACCCCGACCCCGACCCCGACCCCGACACCCCGACCCCGAGCCTGACCCGACACCCCGACCCCGACACCGACACGGCACCCCGACCCCGACCCGGCACCCCGACCCCCGACACCGACACGACACCCCGACCCCCGACACGACACCCCCGACACCCCGACCCCGAGACCCCGACCCCGACACCCCGACCCCGAGCCTGACCCGACACCCCGACCCCGACACCGACCCCGACCCGGCACCCCGACCCGACACCCCGACCCCGAGACCCCGACCCCGACACGGCACCCCGAGACCGACACGACACCCCGACCCCGACACGGCACCCCGAGACCGACACGACACCCCGACCCCCGACACGACACCCCCGACACCCGAGACCCCGACCCCGACCCCAACCTCGACCCCGACCCCGACACCCCGACCCCGAGCCTGACCCGACACCCCGACCCCGACACCGACACGGCACCCCGACCCCGACCCGGCACCCCGACCTGACACCCCGACCCCGAGACCCCGACCCCGAAAAGGTGTTCTTTGGCCTTCCAGAAGCCGACGGGGTCATATATTTGTGAATTATTAGTTAGGTCATATATCTTTCGATTTTGTTATGAAAAACATCATATATAATTGTGTTGATCGGGTAGTTTTAAATGTGCAGTTGTTTCATCGCTGCGAGGTTTGGTGTTCGATGACCTCGCCGTGCGTTTGACGAGCTCTGCCCCTTCGTTCGTGGGTGAGCACAAATGACATGTCCTCCTCCCCCATTAATTATTTGATCTATTCCGATGAAACTTGATAGCTAGATATATATGTGTCTTGAATCATCAGTATGCGTAACCAATATGTGTCTCCCGTTCGAAAGCGTCATAGTTATAAATATGCATGCATTTGCATATTTATAACCTTGATTCTTTCGAATTGTCCAACGCTATCCATGGACAGCCCGAGTATGTTTAGATTGGGTTCGTTTTCCCATATGCTTTGCTCCGGATCCGACGCATAAATTTCGTTAGTGCCTCCCCTGTTGTTCTCCGGGTACACATCCTCTCTGTTTATTGCAGAGACGTGTATCAGGAGAACAGCGGGGAGGTGCTGCCGAAATTTTGCGTAGGATCCGGGGCATAGCATGGGAAAATGAACCCAATCTAAACATACTCGGGTGGGATTAGGACCTATCATTACCTATTAGAGTGTAGGTTGCATGGACGTAATAAAATTGACAAAGTAGATCAACTGATGAATACATACATGGTGAATTATATATATATATTTGTTGTGTGTCTAGTAGCTCTAAAAGTCAAGATGAGTGATCGTGCGTGGATGTACACCGGTCACACTGGTCAGAACAAATGGAGCACTGAATGGTTCACAAAAACCAAGGGGTTTGTGCGAGCCGCATTTGCAAATGGCCAGAGGAAAACCTGGTGCCCCTGTTTACGGTGCGGCAATTGGGAAAAGAGGACAGAGGCTGAAATGGGCAAACACCTGCAGAAGAGTGGTTTTACGCCCGATTATACGGTGTGGACATTTCATGGTGAGTCTGCCCAACGTGACCGAGCTGAGGTGGATCGTCGTCGCACCGACGAGCATGGTACCGGTATGGAAAACATGGTGCAAGACTTTGATGATGCTCGGGATTCGGACGAGGAGATGGAGGAATCTGCAAAGGCCTTCAATGAAATGTTGGAGTCTTCAAAACGTCCGCTCCATGAGCACACTGAGCTTTGTCAGTTGGATGCCATCTCACAAGTAATGGCTCTGAAGGCTCAGTTCAACTTGGGCAGAGAATGCTACGATGCAATGATGACAGTATTTGGACGCTTTCTACCCAAAGGCCATGTAATGCCTGCAAACCTGTACCAGTCGGACAAAATCCTCCGTGCACTGAAGATGCCCTATGATAAGATACATGCCTGTGAGAAAGGATGTGTCTTGTTTAGGCTTGACTATGCGGACTTGAACTGTTGTCCCATTTGCAGGTCTTCTAGGTATGTTGTGGTAGACAACGGTATGGGTGAGAAGACACAGACCAAAATCCCCGTTAGTGTTCTTCGGTATATGCCAATCGTACCAAGACTTCAACGTCTTTTCATGGTCGAAGAGACGGCCAGATAGATGACATGGCACAAAACGGGCAAAAGAACCGAACTAGATGCAGATGGGAATCTGATGATTGTACACACATCGGATGGTGTTGCGTGGAAAAAGTTTGATGAATTACATGGTGACAAAGCGGCAGATCCGAGGCATCCTCGAGTCGGCATCAGCACGGATGGGTTCAGTGTGTTTGGTATGACGGCAGCCCAATACAGTTGTTGGCCCGTATTTGTCTTTCCACTCAATCTCCCCCCGGACAGATTATGCAAAGAAAGAACATTTTCCTGACGTTGATAATTCCAGGGCCCAACTATCCGGGGAAAAATATGAATGTGTACATGCAACCGCTTAAGGACGAATTGCAAGAAGCCTGGGATAATGGGTTCAAGACATACGATGCCTATAGCAAACGGAACTTCATAATGCGTGTCTGGTACATGTACTCGACGCATGACTTGCCGGCGTATGCGCTATTCGTTGGCTGGTGTGTGCATGGAAGGTTCCCGTGCCCCACATGTAAGGGAGCTCTTGAGTTTCGTTGGCTTCAGGCCGGTCGCAAGTTTTCTTGCTTCGACATGCATAGAGAGTTCCTGAATCCTCGCCATAAGTTCAGGAAAGACAAGAAGAACTTCATCAGAGGTAGAGTTGTCAAAAACTCTGCACCACATGCATTGACAGGCCAACAGACCCTGGATCAGTTAAACGCTCTCGAGCCAGATCCCGAGCGTCCAGGGTACTTCAAGGGGTATAATTCTAAGCACGCCTGGACTCACAAAACATGCTTATGGGATCTGCCTTACTTGAAAGACCTCCTTTGCCGACACAACATCGACGTGATGCACACTGAGAAGACCGGCGAACCTACAGAGGGGAGCCAGTCTTGATAAATTGAAGATATTTGGTCTCAAGAGTCATGATTGGCACATATGGATTGAGCGGGTAATGCCGGTGATGTTGCGTGGCTTCATCCCTGAGGATGAATGGCTAGTACTGGCAGAACTCAGCTATTTCTTCCGTGTTCTTTGTGCGAAAGAACTATCGCCTAGCGTGCTAGAAGAAATGGAAGAGTTGGCGCCGGAGTTGATCTGCAAGTTAGAGAAGATCTTTCCACCGGGCTTCTTTAATCCAATGCAACATTTGATTTTGCATCTCCCGACCGAGGCAAGATTGGGGGGGCCCGTGCAAAATCATTGGTGCTACCCAACTGAGAGGATGCAGAAGACGCTTCGACAAAAATGTAAAAATAAACGTAGAATTGAAGCATCGATGGCTGAGGCATTCATCACTGAGGAGGCGGCAAACTTCGTGACAGCACACTACGAAGCCAAAAATCGTCATTTGCATAATCCGAAGCCTCGGTACAATGCTGACGACCCTAAAAAGGGTGGATCCAACCTCAGCCTATTCAAAGGGAATCTCGCACCAGCCAGTGTTTCAAATCCAGTATCTTTGGATAACGAACAATGGCGGACCATTTCGTTGTATATCTTCAACAACCTGATAGAAGTGCGGCCGTACATCGAGTAAGTTCTCGGTACATAGTTTCGCAACTTCTATTTCCTTTGAACTGCTCTTATTCCTGGATATTTCATACAGTCGATACGTCGCCTTATTCTCGTATGGAGCGGTGATCCAAAAGGATTCTGTCGAAGAGTATGAGCTTCTTGCAAAGCAAGGTGGCGGCTATCCCGGTTTCATCTCTTGGTTCAAACAAACGGTAATTTCTATTAGACTTGTAGGCTAATTTGTAGGCGGCTATCCCGGTTTCATTCGCTAATTTGTGCGTAATGCAACAATCCTTTCATATTAAACTTGTAGGCTAATTCAGAGTCTATGGACGCCGAATTGAGACAAGTCGCTAATGGTTTTGACTATAAGGTCCGTTCATTTGACAAATACGACATCAACGGGTATCGCTTTCGTACCTATGGCAAAGAGCTATCTATGGCCGACCGAAAGTCTACAAATTGTTGTGTATCTGCTATCGGCGAAGGAGGTACCGAGTATTATGGGAGAGTTGAAGCAATTTATGAACTTCTATTCTATGGTGAAAACCCACCGAATGTCGTAGTCTTCAAATGTTATTGGTTTCAGCCGAAGGAGACTAGAAGAACTCATGAACATATAGGGCTAGTTGAAATCAACCAAAGCACCCATTTAGATGTTCCTGATGTCTATATTACGGCTCAACAGGCGACCCAAGTATTCTATCTACCGTGGGCCTGCCAAACTAATCCAAATCTGAAAGGTTGGGATGTCGTTTATGAAGTGCCGCCACGTGCTAGACTATCTCCCCCAAAGGAAGAGGATTATGAACCTCACATTAACCCAGACACATATGAAGGAGAATTCTTCCAAGAGACACGTCTTTCCAAAAAGCGTTTCAAGAACCGCTATACTTCACCCCAAAACATTGAAGTAGACAATGACAGTGAATCCGACATCACCCCAGAGGAGGAACAAGAAGAGCCGGAACAAGAAGAGGTTACTGCTGCGGATGACCTGTCATTGCTTGACCGATTACGTCAAGGTGGCCTTGCACATGTTGATGCCACTGAACCCTATGAGCCCGTCATTGATTATAGTGATTATGATGATTATGCATTTATTGATGATACTGATCGAGATTATTAGTAGTGTCAGGTATTAAATTTTTTAATGTTGTACTTGATGATGATACACTTAAGTGATACACATATTATTATTCATGTCGGTCTTTTTTTTATGTTGTACTAATTTCGTTTACTTCTTGTCATGGCAGGTGTTGAAAGATGGTGGGCGCTGGTCGGGAGCACGCCAAGGCCCCTTCTTCCTCGGCGCGTGGTCTGAGGTCTTCGATTCCAGACGTACCTCTTCGCCGAGCGTTGCTGGACAGTATGTCCACACCGCCGGGCCCTTCTTCGTCCACCGCGGTGCCCAGCAGGGGACGAGGTAGGAAGAGAGGAGGTGGGGCACGTGGTCGCGGGAGAGGAGGTAGGGTGACTGCTAGGGCGCCTTCCTCGCCGCCACCCCCAGCTGTTTCACCCAAGCACGTGACTGCTAGGGTGGACTCGTCCGAGGAGGAGGCTACACGGACTCCAGTCCACGAGCCTTCGGTCCACGGGTCTTGGGCCCACGAGCCTCAGGTCGACTGGCCTTCGGCCCACGAGAGTTCGGCCCACGAGACCCCGGAGGAGCACACGTCCGGATGGGGTACCTGGCCGGATCAGCCCGAGGAGCCGAGTGGCCATGCTGATGATGGCGGGGAGCCGACTGATCTTGAGGAGGAGGGTGGCACCGTCTACCAGCGTGGTGCTACACGGCTCCCGTCCGTGCCGGCGACCCGCGAGCAGAGGTGGTTGATCTTCCCTGATGGGGAGAGGTACGTAAGTGCATTTAATATTTTTGTACCTTCTGCATTCACGTTTCTTCAAATAACTAATGCGTTGGCCTTGTCATGCTGCAAGGGTTGGGACCACCATCATAGTGTCCGCCGGCCCAACTCCGTCCTTGGAGTTCTTTGCCGGCAAAACTTCCCGGGGTTTGTCACGTTGCCTGGTGAGGGTCGGCTTCCAGAGCTTGGGTTGAGCTGGGAGCACTACGTGGCTGCCCCGGCCCCGCCGGATGTCATTATCGACGGTGTCGTGTGCGATACGAGGGCAGACATGGTGATCAGGACGTTCTGGGTAATTTCTCCTTTACACATTTCAAAATCTTCAACTAGCTAGTTATTAATTGTACTAATCAATATTGTCTCATTTGATTGCAGACATTCTACAGGTGTGAGGAGGGATACGAGGAGGACTGCGCAAATGTTATCCAGAACGTCTGCAAGCGCCTACTCCAGAACTTACGGCACGAGGCTCGGGTGCAGGCTGTTCGAGACTACTACGCCTTGCGTGGTATCAAGAAGACCAAGCCGGCGTGCCGCGATAAGTTCCTGAGTAAGGAGCAGTACATGAAGGTAATTCTTAAGGCCTTCTACTTAAGTTCCTTCATTTAGTAATTCTTAGCCGTAGCGCTCAAGTTTCTATTTGCTAACTTAGGCGCCTCCGAGATGGTGTGCGGATCGGATGGATTGTTGGGAGGTGTTGGTCGATGAGTGGTGCTCACAAGAATGGCTAGCCCTCCACAACCAGGCCAAGGACAAACGTGCCCAAATGGAAGGTGTGCCACACCATCAAGGCAGCTCCAACTTATATCAGTTCGGGCGCAACTGGGTATGTGGTTTGCTTCATGATTCATGCAATTCATTCATCATGCTAGCTTGAGCCCTTTAATTACTAATTTTCATTGTTTCTCTCTTTCAGGCACGCCACAATAAGGCGGATAAGGTGCCAGAGGTGTACGACCTGTATGCCATGGCCCACACTGGCTCTTACAAGAAAGTCAAGGCTTTCTCTCAGTCTGACCTCGATGATGCAAACAACTTCACCAACATCTCCTCCCACAACAAGCTCGTGAGATATAGAGATGAGGGGAAGGCGAGGAAAGGGGAGGACTTTAACCCGAGCCAGGGTCCCATTGATCCAGAGCTGGTGATGATATCTGGTGGCGGGAGGTCCCATGGCTCCATAGCCATTGGAGATGGACTTATCCATTGTCCTAGCACTCTCCCGGAGATCAAGGCGCGCCAGTCGAGCTCCGCTCCTGAGATAAGGCCTCGTGAACGGCCAGTGCAACTCGCCATCAAGGTTAGTGATACGTACTCAGTTATCTTTCTCCATTACATTGTGTGCGCTTCCATCAATGATTACAAATGGTCATGTGAGTGGTGTTGCAGGCTGCTATACAGACAGAGAGAGATAGAACGGAGAAACTTCTGGCGGAGGCGGCGGAGAGGCAGCGGGAGATGGAGGAGAGGACGAGAAAGATGATGGAGGAGGAGAGGGCACGGAATGACATGCAGGCAAGGGCCATGTACGAGCTCCTTGTGGTAAGTTTCTTCTGCAGATTACTTGCTAGTCTTAACATTTGAGTCTCATTACTAACTAGTATGACTCTGTTCTGAAAACCAAATGTGCAGTCTGTGTGCGAGAAGTCCGGTCAGCCCGCTCCGCCGATGCCAGTGATTGCTCCTGGGAGCACGGTGAGTTTAGTTTGAATGGACATTAGTTGGTAGTCTCAACATTTGAGTGTCGTAATGCTAACGAGACATTGGAAATGATCTTTGTTGCAGCTTAACTCCAGAAACGCATCGCACGATCCTTCTCCAGGTAGCGGCACTAGCCACCCCGCTCCTACACCTCCCTGATCACGGTAAGTTTCTCTAGTGTTTTGCTTAACAAATGCATAAAGACCTAGACTTAGCTTTATTTCCTCCAATATGCTTACCATAATGACCTAGAGTTAGCTTATTTTCCTCCAAAATGACCCATTTTACCTAGGTTAGCTTATAAATGATGCAGTTCATCCAAGTTAGCTCAAAAATGACCCATTTTACCTAGATTAGCTCCTAAATGATCCATTTTACCTACGTTAGCTTTAAAATGGCCCATTTCACCTACGTTAACTCCAAAATGACCCATCTTACCTAGGTTATCTCATAAACGATCCATTTCAACTAATTTAGCTCATAAACGATCCATTTGACCTAAGTGAGCTAAAAAACGATCCATTTCACCTAAATTAGCTCTTAAATGATCCATTTCACCTAAGTTAGCTAAAAAACGATCCATTTCAACTAAATTAGCTAAAAAATGATCCATTTCAACAAAGTTAGCTCAAAAACGATCCATTTCAACTAAGTTAGCTCAAAAACGATCCATTTGACCTAAGTGAGCTAAAAAAGATCCATTTCACCTTAGTTACCTCAAAAACGATCCATTTCAACTAAGTTAGCTCAAAAACGATCCATTTCAACTAGGTTAGCTCCAAAATGACCCATTTCACCTTACTTAGCTCAAAAACGATGCCCTTCACCTTAGTTAGCTCATAAACGACCCATTTCACCTAAGTTAGCTCATAAATGATCCATTTCAACTAAGTTAGCTCATAAACAACCCATTTCAACTTAGTTAGCTCATATATGATCCATTTCACCTAAGTTAGCTCATAAATGACATATACTTCTTGTTCTAGTCTTCTTCTTGTTCTAGTCACCTATTTCTAACTTTCTTATTTACCATTTTGCAGATTTCATTCACTTGATGGAAGCTAGCTTGCTATGATGGAGTGCTTGCTTTTCCTTTGATGAAACTTTGCATTGTATCTAGCTTGCTATCTTCATGACACTTTGCATTGTAATATATATGGATGGAACAATGTGTATGGATGGAACTTCCTTATGTATGAACAATGTGTATGGATGAAACTGATGTGATATGTGATATGAAACTTATGTGCTAGATATGTGTTGGATATGAAACTTATATATTTGATATGTGCTGCAAATTGTGGGATTTAATAAAAAACAGAAAAAACAGACAATATGCAGGCTCTTTGCCGTCTGCCACCGACGGCAAAGAGCCTTTGCCGTCTGCCGCGGACGGCAAAGAAGCCACGTGGCAGCCAACTGTGCTTCCTGGGAGCTGACCCATTTGGTCAGTTTGCCTACAGTGGCAGACGGCAAAGACTTTGCCGTCCGTGGCAGACGGCAAAGAGCCTGTACTTTGCCATCAGTGGTAGACGGCAAAGAACCTGCCATCTAGTGACGTGTAGATGACATCATAAGGCGGACGGCAAAGACCAAAGGCTCTTTGCCGTCTGCGGCGGACGGCAAAGGTCTGCCGTTAGCCACTTAACGGACTGACAGCGCAATTTTTGCCGTCCGCCCTCTTTGCCGTCCGCCGCAGACGGCAAAGAGACTTTGCCGTCCGCCGCCAGGAAGCAGACGGCAAAGCAGCTGTTTACCGTAGCCTTCTTTGCCGGAGCCTTTTGCCCTCCGCCTTTCGAGCCTTTGCCGTCCGCCATGGCAGACGGCAAAGTAGCTGTTTCCTGTAGTGAATGGGACACTTTGGCGTGAAGAAGACGGAGGATATACTTGCTACACATTTCTTTTGGCCAAAGATGAGACGGGATGTTGAGCGTTTTGTTGCTCGTTGCACTACATGTCAAAAAGCTAAGTCACGACTCAATCCTCATGGTTTATATATGCCTTTGCCTGTACCTAGTGTTCCTTGGGAGGATATATCTATGGACTTTGTTTTAGGTTTACCTCGAACAAATAAGAGGAGGGATAGCATATTTGTTGTCGTGGATAGATTCTCGAAAATGGCACACTTTATACCATGTCATAAAAGCGATGATGATGTTAATGTTGCTGATTTGTTCTTTCGTGAAATTATTCGCTTGCATGGTGTGCCAAATACTATTGTTTCAGATCGTGATACTAAATTTCTTAGCCACTTTTGGAGATGTTTATGGGCTAAACTGGGGACTAAACTGCTTTTTAGTACTACTTGTCACCCCCAAACTGATGGACAAACTGAAGTAGTCAATAGAACATTGTCTACTATGCTTAGGGCTGTTTTGAAGAATGATAAGAAAATGTGGGAAGAATGCTTGCCTCATATTGAATTTGCTTATAATCGTTCATTCAATTCTACTACTAAGATGTGCCCTTTTGAAATTGTGTATGGTTTCCTACCTCGTGCACCAATTGATTTGTTGCCTCTTCCATCTTCGGAGAAGGTTAATTTTGATGCTAAAGAACGTGCTGAATTGATTTTAAAAATGCATGAGTTAACTAAGGAAAACATTGAGCGTATGAATGCTAAATATAAACTTCCTGGAGATAAGGGTAGAAAACATGTTGTGTTTGCACCTGGAGATCTTGTTTGGTTACATTTGCGTAAGGATAGATTTCCTAATTTGCGCAAACCAAAGCTAATGCCACGTGCTGATGGTCCTTTTAAGGTGTTTGAGAAAATAAATGATAATGCATATAAACTTGAGCTACCTGCAGATTTTGGGGTTAGTCCCATTTTTAACATTGCAGATTTGAAGCCTTATTTGGGTGAGGAAGATGAGCTTCCGTCGAGGACGACTTCATTTCAAGAAGGGGAGGATGATGAGGACATCAATACCATTGTTACACCCACAGCCCCTACTGTTACATATAATGGACCAATTACTAGAGCTCGCGCACACCAATTAAATTACCAGGTACTTTCGTTTCTTGTTAATGATTCTAATGTTCATGAGAATATGATGCTGCCTAAAGTGGATACTTCTGTTTTGCTTACAAATGAAAGGCCTAGCTTGGAGAAGGATGAACATTGGAGCAAGAACAAGCATGGAATTGATGGCATGCGCAAGGGGAACAAGAACGGAGTTACAAGTGATGATTTCAGGACTTTGAAGCCACCATAAGGAGTGAATGAAGCCTTGGACGAAATATACAATATGCCACTTCATAAATTTCGTCCAGAGGCTATTCTAGGTGCTGCGTCACCTTATTATTGGGTCAGGCCCATGTAATTTCGAAATACATAAGTATAGGCTGTTTTTAGAGTCCATATGTGTGGGGAAACAAGAGATAGGGTTTGTTTCGGACCCCTTCCCAAGGGCCACGAAATTCCCCCCCTCTTCCTCCATATATACAGCCCTTAGGGCACCGTTTAGACTTTGGGTTTTGTTTAGATTAAAAGTTCGACATAGCTGCAACTTCGCGTACTTCGTTTGTGTTCAACGACCAGACAAAGGCGTCACAGAACGCCACCTTGATCAATAAAGCTTTCCTCTTATATTCGCAATATCCAGATTGTAATCTTAGTTTCTTGCTTGTTCTTCGTTTGCCTGCAGGAAACAGACCTTCGTGGTCAGGTTGATCGTGCTCCGGCGTGGTCAATAACCTCTCGGAGTTGGATTAGCGATTGCTAAGGCGCGACGTCCTCGCAAGTTCGTAGTCGGATCGTCAAAGTCGACTTCCTCCAAAACGATAGCCACCATCTCATCAAAAGACGGGGCACCTTTGCCTCTATCATGAACCCTGGAGCATGAGCGGAGCGTAGCACACGGCAAGGCAGCGATTCCCACCCGCGATGCCGATGGCGGTCGTGTAGTCGATGAGCCAGTCCTCCGGCTTGATGGTGCTGTTGTACTTGGGGGTGTCGCGTGGCAGCGTGAACCCTTTGTGGAAGGGCTCATCCCGGATGCGCGGGCCGAAGCAAGCCGGTCCGATTGCATTGTCTTCCTCCAGCTCGAAGGAGAGGGCAAGCTGATCGAGGTGATGGCGAGCGTCGGTGTCGTTGATGGCACGGGCCTAGCCGGCACGCGAACGGGACGCGGGGAGCCGAGTTGACTGAAGTCGGATGGCCACGGCGGCCGGATTACAGGGGGGAGACCTTGCTTGTGCCGGTCTTCCAGAGCCGGCTCATCGCCCAAGCCGTCGCCAGTCGTCGAGGCTCGGTTGCGCCGGGTTCGGGTGCAGCCGGAATGAGCTTCGCTGGGGGGTGGTGAGGATGTCGTGTTCTGCTGCTCGGCGTCTCTGGTGCGGCGCGAGACGGATCCTGCGGGACGGTCGAGGCAATCTTGCTGCGTGTTCGCAGCGCTGAGGAGCTCATTCATGCGCCGGAGGCACTCTTGCAGCTCCTCACCCTGCAGCTGCTCCATGCCGACGGCGGCCGCCTGCGGGGCACGCATTCTCTTGACGGGGGTGTTGTAGACAGGCGGGATCGCACCCAGTGCGCGACCGATGGCGCCGCCGTGGTTCCGCACCTCGGCAACCCGGTCGGGCTCAGCAGCGGCTGGCGTGAAGCTGTACGCAGCGTCGCGCTCCCGCTGGGCGCTGGGCGGACTCCAGCCGGCACTGCATAGCAGCGAGCGTCGCGGCCTCGTCCAGCAGGCGCTTGCGGCCCTCCTCGAGCCGAGCCAGGGCCTCTGTGGCATTGCTGGCATTGACATTGGTGGTGATGGGATCCTGAGGTTCTGCATCATGGTGCGCAGGGGGTCGGGGACGCTGGCGTGCTCCGCAGCGGCCTTCTTCGCGGCGCTGGATGAAGTGGAGCCGGAGTCGGTGGCGAGCACCTTCACCCGAATGCAGAGATCCGTCACCCAGGCGGAGATGTCGTCGCGAAGGGGGACGAGTGAGTCGCCGGGGTACTCATCAGCCACGAACGTGTCGGAGATGCACAACACGCCGAAGGAGGCGATGAGTGAGTCGGCGAGGCCATCCATCGGTGTGTCGGGCGCGGGGAACGTGCAGTGCGCGATGTGCTCGCCAAACTCGATGAAGGGCCCCGTCTGGAACATGTCTCCGGCCGAGACCTTGAGCTGCCCGACTTTGGGCGCCAACTGTCGTGGTGGGTGCACGGCAGATGCCAAAGGATGGCTAAAGAGAGGGATAGGCTCGAGACCATCGGTGGGCTTCAGAGGCTAGGTCGGCATGAGCGAGCGTGGGACGCAAGACATACCCAGGTTCGGGACTCTCAGGAGAGATAACACCCCTAGTCCTGTAGAGTGTGGTTTATATGTGGATGCTACAAACTTGCTCCTAGAGCTGTTTTGGGGAGGAAGGAAGACAGGCCAAAGCATAGGCTGCTCCCTCTCCTTCTGTGTATCTACTGATCGTATTTGTCTCTCTCTCTCTAGTGTTCGCCCCTGTACATGGAGGGCTCCTGGGGGGTTTTATAGGTCAACTCCCCAAGGCTACAATGGTAAAGTTACATGGCCGTGGGGCCGAGATGTCAGCGTCTGAGAAGCCGGCGCTAGTGCCCGCCGGGTACCAGGGTATGCCGGGTTCTCTGGGCGCGTGCCCCGTGCGCCAGGGGGCACTGTTCCCCGTCTTGTCTTGCGTCACGGAGTGGTTGAGGTGGCTCGGCTACAATGGCGCGTCGCCTGGTCGCCATCGGCTTGCGTCAGTAGGACGAGGCTGCACTGTATCCATGCCAGCCCTGGTCAGCGGGGTTGGTGGGGCACTGTTGCCACGCTCGCTCTGGTCAGCGGAGCTGGTGGGCCACTGTTGCCTTGCTCATCTCTTCACGGGAACATGTTTCGTCGTACGCCTTGGATGGGACGGGAGCTAACCCGTGGCCGGGTTGGGGAGCGTCCCATGAGGGCGCTTACTTGTTGAGGAAGTCTTGACTTGGCGGGGTCGGCCGGCAAGCGCTAGCGGGCCCGGCCGTGTTGCGGTCTTGGCTGGATTGCGAGACTTGGCCGGGTTGAGGAACCCGGCCAAGTACAAGCCGGATTGAGGGGCGAAGCTGGCCCCGATGTTTTTGAAAAGGATCCGGGTTTCGTTGCCTGCCGGGGGTTCACCCTCCCCCCCCGACACCAACGACGTGTGTGATGATGGCTACGTGCGACAATGGAAATAGGAGGGCAGGCGTGTGCGACAACGGTGACAAGAAGGTCGGCTGGATCGTCTACAACATCGCCGGTGAGTTCTTTCGTCTTTCTAGGGTTAGGGTTAGGATTCGGTCGATCTAGGGTTAGGAGCTCCTGGTGGTTCTTGTTCATGTTCATGGGCTAGATTCTAGGGTTAGGAGCTCCTGGTGGTTCGATCAATCCCCCTCCTGGTCGACTAGGGTTAGGAGCTCCTGGTGGTTCAGTCGATCCCCCTCTAGTAGTCTGCTTCATGGGGTTAGGGTTCATGTTGATGGAGAGGAAGTGGATGATGTTAGGGGATGGATCGACGGGGATGGGGATGGATTCATGGGGATGACCTCCCTCTAGTTCATGGTGTTAGGGTTCATGTTGCTTGACTTCTATGGCTTGCTTGCTTGCTAGCATACATGCTCAATTAGGGTTTGCATCAGGAGTACTTGCTTGTATCAGTAGCACTTGGAGAAGAAGCTAGTAGGGTTTGTATCAATAGTACTTGATGCTGCTCTTCAATTTTCTTCCTTGTAGCACTTTGCTTGATTCTATCAGTAGCAGTTTGCTTGCTTGCTTGTATCAGTAGCACTTATGCACTTTGCTTGCTTGCTACTAGGGTTTGTATCAACATGTACTTGATTACTTGTAGCACTTTGCTTCATTGTTCTTTATGTTGTTACATCTTACAAGCTTGTTGATGCAATGACTGCTCGAGGACAGACAATTACTTGCAGTTGTTTACCATGGGTGCAGTCATCATTTGATTTTCTGTTGCATTAATGTTGGCAATGATCTGTTAGGCCCTGCATTGAGGGAGAAATCTTCTAAATTGCCTACATAAGCATGATTTCAAGGCCCAGTATTTTTGTTAACACTGCTTGCTTCTTTATTCATCAACTGTTGGGCAATCAGTTGTGATGAATGCATAAGTTTGCCTCCATTAGGGAACAACTGAGTAATTCATTTGCTTATAGATGATTCCAGGTACATGGATAAAATTGCAAGGTAAAACATAAAAGTAATTGTTGTAAATAGTTGTTTGTGCTTATCCACCTTGATGAAGTATAATTCGTGTGCACTGTATTTGTATCCAACTGTGTATACTTGTAATACATGTGAGTTGTGTTCTTATCTCTGGTACCACAACCTTAATTCACTTAGCTTGATGTAGTTTGCTTCACATATATTACTGCTAATGCATTGCTACGCCTATATGTGCATTCTGGTTCAAATGCTTTCCTTTATTGATACAAGTGCATCTTTCTACTTTATCCCTGTTGTATATGTTTCTTGTCTGTTATATTTTGCAAGCTACCACCTCGAGATCATCCATGGCAAGGATGACAAGGTCAAATATGGGGCCGACCGTTGGTATGCAACTTTCTCCTTGCGGTTATATGTACTGTCAGTTTTATAAAAGATGTGTCTTAATATGCTAAGTGAAATGTATTACTGTAATCTGAATAAGCTGGCTTAATTGTGCATGTGTGCCGTTAGTCTTCCTGTAACATCCCAAATTTTCAAATTTGGATTGTTAATAGAATCATTCTTTTTCATCATGATTTCTATGCATATTTGAATTTTCTGAATATTAAAATCATTATTTCAACTTAAGGCAAACTGTTGGAGTGGAGACAACATGACTTCTCCCCTGTTATAAAAAGTTCAAAATGATCAAAATATTATTTGGAGTTCACCTGATGTATTTCTGCAATTTTATTAACTCCAAATGATTTTTAGATTTGTTTTATACTGCTCTTTGTGTGTTCTTTATTGCATAAAATAGTTTTACAAAATTGCATTGGGGCTGGAATTATATTTCCTGTAGTATATATTAGTATTAGTATTTTACTGTGTGTATTAGCATTTTTAGGAAGTCATCTGGTATTTTACTATTACCCAAAACTTTTGTTGTGTAAAAAATATTGTGCCAGATATTACTATTCACTGGACTGCACAGCACAGTTGCAGCCCAACTCCTTTCTTCTCGCCCGAGCGCGCAGCCCAGCAAGCAGACCGACCCATTTTCAGCGTAGCGCAGCGAGCAGCCCAACAACAATCGGCGTACTATGCCCTTGCATTTTTCTTTTCTTCCTTCCCTTGTGCCGCTGACTACCCTGGCCCGCTTGTCATCTACTCCAAGGCACCATGTTCATCACGAACTGATCCATAGACTCCACGCGCGAGTTGATGCCCTATTTAAGATCCTGAACCCCTCCTCTTTCGATTTTTCTTCATTTTGCCAACTCCCGTGCACTGTATCGCCCGTTTTGCCTCTTTCCAATCTCGTCGGAGTCCACCACCGCAGGAGCACCTGTGCTGGTCGATTCCATCGCTTTTGGAGGTTCCCAGTCTCTATTCTTTCTCTTGTTAACTTTTCCTTGATCTCTTCTATCGTTCTGAATACTTACTTCACGCAGGGGAGCAGCGTACCGACCGCATCTACCTCAACCCGGTCGCCATCATCACCGGAGCAAGCCCCAGTCGTCCCTGGAGATTTTCACAAGTTGTACGTATCCGTACGCACGCCGTCGCTCCTACCGCGAGTCCGGTGAACGTCTTGGACAATGCCAGCTTCATGTCCGAGCCGCCGCAAGTCATCTTTCCCAAGTCCGGTGCCG